>NC_056755.1:1215192-1518365 GCF_018687715.1 Carya illinoinensis | reverse complement strand
CTTTCTTTTCGCTCCCTCCCTCCTCCCCTGGGGCGGGTTTCCAGAAAAGGTGGTAAATGAGTCATTATTGAGTTCATAATGCAATAAGCCAAGAAGACTTGAACTTTGATGAGTGAGGAACATTCTCTTCAAGTCACTTTGGACATATAAAATGGATGAGTCCCAGCATGTGAGACAGCTACCAGTAGTTGAACCTATTAAACTAATGGTATCTGGATCCTAGATCAACCTATTAAAAGGCCTGGGGGAATAGGAAAATAGAAAAGACAGGTTAACCACTCAAACCAGATAATGATTAACACACCATATTAATAACAACTAAATTACATATGCACACATAATGCATGAGGGATGATGACAATGAGACTAAAATTCTTCTCCCATCCCCCTGACTGCATTGGATTAAAAAAATCATGATATCACTTTTGAGTCCTGTGAGGTTTTTAGTTAAGCACAATTGACAATTGTGAGGACAACTTATATTGGATTGACTCATGCAAAAATAAACTACACTAGTTAAATAAGTTCACTAGCTTTTACCAAGTTAGGACCCTGTTAAAACGATTAGTTGTCCAGTAAGACACTCTCAACAGCCGATTAATCAAGCGAGCTGTTAACCTTCTCCTTCAACATGCTGGTCCGGGCTTGTCAACCATGCACACATATTTCAAATTCATGACCCGCTTCTAGTTCAGTTTCTTAAAACAAGAAATGATACTATGACATTCAATTAAATAAAACTTTCACAAACACAAAAGTGATATTTTGTCTGTTGCTGACTAATATAACACATAGATATGAACAATGCTTAAGTTTAGAATTCTGCAAAAGGGGTTCTGACACAAGTACCCATTTACACATCTTATGGATTCTTTCTTGCTTTGGTTTTTCGATAACCATTTCAAGAGATTATTTGCAAGATTCAACTCAAATATTCATGGAAATTCTCCCCGGTGAATGATGTGGATGTGGCTACACCAAAATACCTGTTTTAGACCATGGAGCACATTCTGCTGCTACCAACACAACGTTCATCACATTGGCCCCAGCCAAAGGGGGGGGTTTGACATCTTCAATCACAGGATCATTTGCCTCACCATCCACCTCCGTTAAAATTGTTTTATTTTGACGGTTTTCATCTAGTATAGAGGAACTTTCAGACGAACTTGAAAGAAAGGAAGGCAGACCCTCTGACCAAACTGCTTTTGAATTAGTGTCTTCCGATTGTTTACTATTGTCTTCCTCAGACGAAGCTTTTCCAATAAGTGCCAGTTTTCCATATTCATTCTTAACTTCATCAAAACTACTACCAATATAAGAAGGTAGAGTTTCTGCGACCTCATCTACAGTCGAAGGGGCATGGTTGCCGGAAGGAATACTGCTACCATGGTCGTCAACAGTACTGTTACTGGCAGAAACAAGATCCAGATTCACAGAAGCATTACCCCTCCCTTCATAAGAAACCTCGTCATCCTCTTGATTTATAACACTACTTTTTATGGAAGAAACCAGTTTCCTTCTATCAGCAATCTGCGGTAAATCAAAGAAAAATGGTAGTTGGATACAAGCATTCAATTCTTGAGATATTGAAAATAATTATAGTTCTTTAAAAAAAAAAAAAATTGCTTTGCAAAAGATTATTAACAAGACAAGTGAGGCAGGAAAATACATGAGGAGGTAGAGGAAGCGCCAATTGTAAGAAAACAAATGTAGTCAACTTCAAGTAATGAATGGAAAGATGCATACCAGACAACACACGAATTTCCATAAAAGTGAAACCAAAACAAATTTTACTTGCCCATACAGATTGGTATCTAAAAAACAAGACAGAAAGAAAACTCCACACATAGATTTACAAATTTAAAGTTTCAAAAACTAATGTACAACGAAAGAGCACCTTTTGCTTATGAGAGATTCGTTTTAATTACTTTGGGACTGACCCATAACGACAAAAGCTTTTGAAAGAAAATATCGCTTACGTCTTCCAAGTACGAACACTTTTTTTTTGGGTTCTAAAGAGAAGACCAAAAAGTAATAGTTAATTGGTTCCATTTGTGTTTAAACGGCAACACATAGTACTAGACCAAAAACTTCTCTTTTAAACGCCCGGAATTAAAATTTTACGAAGATAAAGAACCATCACGTATATACCTGTTGAAGTAGGCCCTTTTGCATAGCAAGAAGCTGCTTGCTCTTTTCAATGGTATCCTGAAGCGTATCCCCTACTTCATTGTCTTTATCCTTACCTTCCATAAATCCATTAGCCGTCGCCTTGGGTCGCAAAAGTCTCCGTTGTCGTCCTCTGCTGCATCCACGTACCGGTCTATCACAGCTTAATGATAAACCAACATTATCTTCTCCCGCAGCTTTCCAACACCCAGATGATATAGCGGTATTTCCAACAGAATCAAGCGGCTTTCTCGGCCAATACTCAAAGAACGAGAACCTGGGCCAAGGATTATTTGCACTGTGAAGAAGCACAGATCTATCTTTTGCTTCAAAGGTGAAAGGAAGAGGCCCAATAGATGCCATTGTTTATGTTCGACGCTTCGCCTCTAAGAACTAGCAGTAGTTCATGTCCTTAACAAGAAGTCAATAGCAATGTAAGTAGAAAATGACGGAGGCCCAGTTGAGGAAACTGAGAAACTAGAAAAACCAATCACCGCTTTTGGGATTGGAGGAGACCCAAGTGGGAAATGATTAGAATTATGGGGAAAAGAAAGGGAGGAAGTGAGGTGAGAACTGAGTTTTGGGAGTGAGCTTGGAGGGAAACTAGAGAAAATGATAACGGAGGAACAAGAAAGCACGATAGAAGGTTGCTGAAATGGGTCCCGCAGAATGAGGGAATCATGGAGGTGTCTGGGTTCAGATTGGCTGAGAATTTGGGATGCGTGGCTGTACAGCCACCCTTTGGTACCGGAGAAAAGGCAGAGTTTTATCAGAGGATTCGGTTCACAGTCTTCAGACTGTCAGATGGCCACAGATCCTCTCTGCCAGAACGTGAATGCACTAATTATACACCACCAATCCATTTATAATTTATAAATAATTTTAAATATAATAATATCTTTTTATTATATTTAAACACATTAAATTATTAATAAAATCAAAATAAAATCTAAAATAATATTATTTTTTTAGATAATTATATGCAAGTTGTTAATAAAAAATAAATTTATCATTTTCCGAATGTAAAACGTGGAGACCTAATGAGTGGTGAACAGTCCTGTCAGTGACCTTTGACATGGAGCAACAGCCACTTATCTTTGATTTCCTTTTGTTTTTTTTTTTTTTCTTTATTAATGACGTTTTCGAAGGGTCTTTTTCCGTGAATTTAAAACGTGCAAGCTCTAAAGATATCAAGAAAAACAAATTATATATGCTTCGTCATCTCGTGAGTTGGCAACGGTGTGGATGTATCGATTGGAATGTCCACATCCCCCAGGCCCCCACAATTGTGATCTCTACTAATGCCTTAAACGAAAGCCATGTTGTTTCTGAGTTGATAGGATGAAAATGGACAAGTTTTTATAAGACTATAGAGTATAAACTATCCTTTCTCAGAAATGGCGTGATGGCAGGAAATGATAAAAATTTCTTCCATGCCCAATAAGAAAGAAAAAAAACCATGAAGCATATACATTTCCCACGCTTTTACAATAGACATTTTATCACAGGTATCAATAGGGCAATTCAGGTTGTGCGAACTAATGGAAAGAATAATTGTAGCCTATGTTGGTAGTGCTTTGATAAAGATTAAACGTCTCCAGAGATGCTACGTATCCAAGCTGCAGGCATTAGCCAAACTCCTCCATCCACTTACAGAAGCCAGAGTAGCCGGGCACAGATTCTCATTCATTGCATCATAAAATGCTGAGAACTTCAGTGCCCTCTCCCTTTTTTTCTTTGTTTTTTCTGATGAGTATCCTATTATCACTGTTGATGTTCCCACTTGAACTTGCCTCGGGGCAGCCTAGTGAGTCAGAGGCCAATGCTGTATTTCTGCGGTCTGGAAGGTAGAAACAAGTTCGAAATAACTTTCTAAACATCACCATAATGGTAATAGGAGCAAAAACTAAAAGAGAAAAATGCACACACCCACACACTCTCACTCAGAAGTAGTAATTAATGACTTACATGAGGTCTCAATAGCAACGGCCTCCAAAGGGCATGCTCGATATTCCTTAGAAAAGGCAGCTGACATAGAAAGACCTATGGGCTCCATCACTTGCAATTATCTCCCCCCGATCATCCATATGACTGAAAAGTAATCAAAATGTCACCCCGGTAATTGCTATTCATAAAAAATGTCACCAGTAATCTGCACAAGAACAGCAACCATCTTGAAAATGATGAAAGCGGTTGGCATCTCTAACTATTATCACCCTGTTTGTGACCTTTGAAATTAGTTTGGCAGCACTATGGCAATCATCACACATTCTAAGGTTCTTAATTACACGTATCGATGCTTCTGAAGGTGTTTTCATGAGGCCATATGCTATGGCCAGCTTCTCACTGTGATAACTGAGATAATTTTCTTTCTGTTCATCCTCCACATCATGCAGTACCACAGCAATATTTGGCACATACCCTAATGGTTTAATCTTGGCCAGCAATTCCCCCACCTTTTCATATATCTGACTAGACTCTGGGTGTTCGTTGTCTTCTGAAACAAAGACATGGGTAATGTTCCTTATCTCTAACCAGCTCACTCCTGGTTCTTTCTTGATGTTTCTTTCTCTCATCAATTTCCGAATCTTCACAACCCCATCCCATCTCCTTTCCTTGGCATACATATTTGATAGCAATATATATGTTCCCACATCATGAGGGTCCAACAGCATGACATATTCTGCAATTCGCTTCCCTAAACCATAATTTCTATGGACATGACAAGCATTAACTAAAGTGCGCCATGCAATGACATCCCATTTTACTGGTGTGGATCTCATAAAATTCTCGGCTTGATCAAGTAGTCCAGCTCTGCTCAGAAGACCGACAATACAGGTATAGTGCTCCAGTCCAGGTTTGATGCCCATTTTTCTCATTAGGTGATTCAAATAGTATAATCCTTCTTGCACCAGACCCAAATGAGCACAGGCAGATAGAACCCCAATAAAAGTTACATAGTTAGGACTCACTTCTGAAGTCAACATGTCTTGAAACAAATCTAGAGCTTCTTTACCAAGCCCATGGTGGGAATAACCAGATATCATTGCATTCCAGGTAACAGAGTCCCGAAAAATCATATCTGAGAACACTTTATTTGCTCCTTTGATGTTGCCACTCTTTGAATACATAATAATCAAAGCATTCTCGACAATAGTATGGCCCTTGAAACCTGATTTCTTGATACGTGCATGCAACAGATCTCCAAGTCTAAGTGCAGATAAACCAGCACTGGAGTTCAGCAAAACAGCAAAAGTATATTCATTTGGCATAAAATCTTCAACTTCCATTACTGAAAATAGATTGAGTGCTTCCTCAAAGCAGCCATTTTGGAAATAAGCAGCCATGAGTGCTGTCCAAGAGACCACATTCCGATCTTGCAAACAGTCAAAAACTTTCCTTGCATTCAGAATGTTACCACACTTCCCATACATATCAACAATTGCGCTGCTAACAAAGACATCACAATCAAGATCACTCTTCAACATCTGAACATGAACTTGCTTACCTAAATTCAAATCTTTGAGACGAGCACTAAGGCCAAAAAGTGAAATATAAGTAACATTGTCCCAGGCCTTACATTCACTTGCCATCCTAGCCGTAACTTCTAAAGCTTCCTTCAGATACCCAAGTTCTACAAGTCCATTAATGACTGAATTGTAAGAAACGACATCATACCCAGGCAATGTATTCAAAACCCACATTGCACCTTCCACATCTGAGCACCTCGAATACATGTGAATGAGTGCATTCTTCACATGCTGGTGAAATTCCAATCCAGACTTCAGCACGTAGCCATGACATTGCTTGCCCTCTTCAATCCTCCCACTAACAGAACAAGAGGCTAGAGCAATAGCAAATATGTATTCATTGGGACGCAAATTGTCCACAGAAAACATCTTCTTAAACAGCACAAGAACTTCCAAAGCCAAGCCATTGTGTAAGTACCCCGCCATCAGTGCACTCCATGAAACTATGTTTCGTCCACTCATTTGATCAAACAGTTGTCGGGCAACAGATATATCACCACATTTTCCGTAGAAATTAACGAGTGAGTTGACGTGAAATACGTCTTGGGTTTTGGAGGCCTGAGTGCTTGTGATCAAGTGGGCATGGACTAATTTTCCTAGTCTTAAGTTTTTAGTGTCGGCTAGTTTTTTCAAGAGCTTAATAGGATTAGCAAAAGGAGAGGAGGATCCACGATTGGGTTTGAATAGAAATGGAACGTAACTGAGAAGCGCGCGAGGGTTCGTTGGCGGTCTTGTAGTGGGCATCGCATTGACCTTGATATTGCAAAAGCTTAAACTCTACTGCTTTAATTTATAGAAGAACCACTGCAAAACTCCTATTGTTCATGGTACATGATCATTTCCACGAGGTCATATCAAGGTGAACTAGAAGACTCGCGCTTGATTTAAATGTTGAAAAAAAAAAAAATCTATTTATTTGTTGACAATAAATACATTATCAATGTATAAACCTGCCACGTCAGCCATTCTAAAAATATTGTGTTCTAGCTTTTTTTTTAATATATAATTACAATGTGTACCTTAACAAGTTATGTATTTATACACAATTTGTAAACAACAAATTGTATTTATAACTTTCATCTTTTCCTTTGTTTTTTATTTTTTTAATCTCATTCCAAAGAAAAGGCAAAAAGTGATCTAGTAAAAGATGTTAAACAATTCTTAGTGGGTCCATTTGAATACAAAAAGTATTTCATCTCATCTTATTATTATAATTTTTTTAAATTTTCATATAAAATATAATAAATAATTCAACATTTTCAAATCTCAAAACGATAATAATATTAAAAAATAATATTCTAATAATATTTTATAATTTTTAAATTTTATTTTAATTTATCTCATCTCAATTCACTATCCAAACAGTAGGTGGCTAATTTTTAGGAAACCCTTCTAAAACTTAGAAAATTTTATATACATGATAGCATAGGCAATTAACAAATTTCAAAAATTGCAACATAGTGTGAGACAAGCAATGAATATCATTTGTGCTTAGATATTCGAAATATTTTGTGTATAGTAATTGATTATTGAAGGACAAACACAACCCTGTATTGATTTCCACATCCCTAAAAGGGCATTTAAATACTCACAAACAAACAATAAGAACCGTCAAAGATTTAAGATGATATATACATAAATACATACATATATATAAATATATATATATGATTATATCCCAAAGCCAAACAGATACGTGGATCCAAATATATCAACCCGCAATGAAATATTTCTCCATTGCAACTCAGGTGGCAAGGAGCTCTATGTTCAGGAAACTCTCCTTTCTCGATTCAACCGCAAATAGCCACGTGTTGAGAAAAGCCCTGCAAAGCCTTTTGACAAACAACCTTCAACTGCACACGGAGACTTGGAACAACACAATGGACTGTTATGTCTAACAATTTCCATGCAATCATCTGTGGTATTATTCCCAGGTGGATTATCCACCCAGTTTGCTGGTTGGTGACAAGTCAGCCTGATTCTCTTGAAACTCAAAATAGGATCCAGGTCTATTGAATGAGGGTGGCGGGTAGTTGAGGGCTCCATTTCATCTTGTTGAAGGTCCTCAGGTAATTTCCTCTTCAAACCAGGAAAATCTTTCAATCCTGTGACAAAATCACTGAGTTATGGAACCACAAATATATTTTATCCCAATACAATCCTGAAACTCTCCTTCAGAGGACAATTGCGGTCAACTACTACTTTGCAAACATACCAGGAAGAGGGTCATCGAGTTCGGAAGACTGGAATTCTAAATCACCACAGTTACAGAAGAAGTTAGCGTTATCATTAGTTCCCGAAACCCTGCAAGGCAAAAAAGACAAGGTTATTAATTATCTGATATCCCAAATTAACAAAAACAGAAAGAACTAGTCAATAAAAAAAAATCGAGTATAAAAAAGTTTCTCCCCCTTCCCCTGTGCATTATGATGTCCTTGCACAGTTTTCATCTAAAACAAAAGTACAACTGTCATAGAAGAGACCCATATGATACAATGGTCCATCACCGGACCTTAAAACCTTAGAATGAACTCCAGTGGAAGCTTTATTTTCCATCCGTGTCTGTGAGCTCCCAAAATATAACTAGAGACCTAAAATGGGGGTAACGTCCCTTTTCATAACACACACACACACACACACACACACACACACACACACACACATATATAACTAGAGGCTTAAAAATGCTTTTGTTTCCCCTTTGTTGCCTTTAGGTTACACATGCCTCTTCATGGTTTTTGAACCTATAACCTCACCTTCATCCCATTCTTGTAGGAGAATGAGGTGCCTCAGCTAGAGCTCATTTGAACAGAATTCAAAAATTAACAATTCTACCAAATACATAGCCTGAAGCAGCACACTCGCATCAACCGCTTTCTCAATTTTATGTATGGCTCCAAGTTCAATTTTAATATATCTGAGGAACTCAAAATTATCCCATTGAAAATGGCCTCCTTGAACTCCTTTCCTTTTCCATCTTGATCTCGATGTATATGAAAATTGAAAATACCAGGTACAGATATTAAAAAGTGCACCCTGTATCATCCTTTGCGCAATATCACTTTACAAAGCTACTCCCACAAAAGGAGAAAAGAGAGTGTTAAGTTTTCAGGCAAACAATATATAGGCTTAGTCAGATGCATACAAACACTTGTCTCAAACCCAAAGACACTGAGCAATGTGTCAGGAAGGCTGACCCCAATAGTTGGACAAAGGCTTTTATGGGGTTCAGTTTAAGAATTGAGACACATCCATGGTCTAAAAGGAGTAAGTATTTGGAAAGTTGATGAAGCAACATTTCAAAGATGAACGACAAACAATTTATGTTTTTTATGAGTAAGCTACAAATAAAGTTTGGAAATCATGTATCGCTTGGCATTCAGACTGAGAGAGAGAATTCATTATTTGGCAAACCTGTACATATGCTCAACAAAGTCATCTATTAGAACAGGCCAAGCACCTGGAAAAAGAAAGGAAAAGAAAAATTAGGCATTACCTTTTTCTCCTTTTATATAGATGGCACCAAGTCCTTCTACCAAGCCAATATGGTAAAACATAGAAGTCAAAATAAAGTGGAAGTTAAAGGACAAAAAAATAGGATGGTGTTGTTTGCCACCGTTTATTCATAACTCTCGTAATATTGTATGGAAAATACTTTAGCCACAAAAAGATTACACAAAAGTAAACCAACAAACTAATGTGGCTTGATGTGGTACGTCAGATTATAAAGTTTACTTTTATTATAAAGTAGATCTAACAAATTCCATGAAACCACATCTATTTGTGAGTTTATTGTGTGTAATCACTCTGTCTGTGGCAGTTTTCTTATTGTATACACCATACATATCATAAACTGTTATGACAACTGTTAATTTTAAGGTGAAATATGTCATATACCCTTGTGGCCTGATACTTTTGGGTTTTAAGACCCTAGTTTCAAAAGGTGGGCATTTGAGTGTAACTTCTCACTTTAAAAGGCCACTACCACTACTTAACACACAAAAGTCATCTACTAACACAATCACAACTATCATACAACATCTGTCACAAAGAAGAGATCAAATGTTCGCTATGCATTTTGCCACGACTGTCTTTGGAGACAACAAAAAATCTGGTGAATATTATTACCTTCAGGATCATAACCTTCCAGATTTTCGTGTACACACCGGCTGAAAGCTAAAACTTGCTGCCAAGTATCCTCAGAGATGTTATGTCGTTGATTTTTCTAGATGAAATTCAATAGATTATTTTTTAGAAAAAATGCACAACAAACATGATAATAATAGCAATAATGGAAGTTAAATCAAATCCATTAATATGTAGAGTATTCCCAACTTTAAAGTTATTGTGTTCATAACATAACCTATGCCGGTATGCCCTACATGAGGGACTACTACTGTTCCCAATCATAGCAATTGGCATGCACACAGTAAAAGCATTTATGTGAGCTCAATAAGGTGTATCATATGATACAATAACTGTTTCAAATTACTACTTGATTAATCTCAACCATTTCAAATTACCATAAACTAGCCATGTAATAAGAAATTACCATACGTTAGCATTACATCTGATTTTATAATGCTAGAATTTCTTGTGCATCAAATCTGTATAAATAGAAAAGCATGGCAAACTTCCAACATTAGACTTTGATTACCTCAACAAAGTCACACCATTGATTGAGCAGTCGAAATCTCCCAGCCAAGACTAACCTCCATGCAGTAACTGCCTTGCTTACAGCTGTAAACCATTCACCCCCCAAAAATAGGTTAAAAAGATGAGAAACCTCATAACAAAAATCTGTGATGCATATCTCCTGTATGTTATTGAACTTATTTCAATAGATATCCAGTAAGAATATTATAGGAAATCATGGGGAAAAGTGTCAAAAACTTACTGATGCTCTTTTGACCATTTTCACGGCACATGAAGAAAACAAAATCATAGAAGCGGGAGAACTCAGAAAAATCTACCTATATAAAACAAGAAAAAAGGGGCGAGGTAGAATCACAACATGCAAATCACAAAACTACAATACACATCCGACATACCGATAGTAAAAAAATCTAAAAGCACTTCATATGAGATGCCAATGCATATTTTATTTTACAAGAAAACGATTGCTTATTTTAAAATATCATTAAAGAACTTATCAAAAAAAATATATATCATAAAGAACTTCAAAGAAATGAAAACTCACCATCAAGACTAGCCGTGAAATGAGTATGACAAGTTCATCAAAAATTGAAATCCTGTCGAAGTAAACACAATAGCTGTAAAAAGGCTCAATGGCATACAACTACGTTCATATACAAATTTCTCAAGCATGCATTCTATCTATCAAAACTGACAGAACAGTTCATCCACAACATGCATGCCTACGGCAAATGCATGCTGTTCAAGTCTTAAATTAATCTGAAATAGCCTCTAATCCAACTTTATAAGGAACCTCCATGTTTTAAAAAGCTGCAAATGCAATAGACATTTATACCCCGTATCAACCCTTGACTCCACTAATTTTAAGAGCTGTGTCATTGCATCCCTTGAAATGTTAGACATCAGCGATTCATCATCTTCTTTGTAGCCCTCTCTCCCACTAACATATATACACCGTGATCTAATATCTGCAATAAAAGTCCACAAAACGAATAAACAATATGAACTCTTATTTTAGACTAACAATTATTATATAACAAATCATATAAATGATAAGAACTTTTCTCTGCCTGGCATTTCTCCATTTTCCCTTGAGTTCCCTCTAATATTTTCTTTAATTTTGCTTATTATCTCTCTTCTTCACATCCACAACTTAGAAAGTTATCTATAGTTTATGACTATATTGATTTTTCGGCTATCTATAGTTTGTGATTTTCCACAAGTTGATAAAAATATTGATAATATAATTTGTAGACGATATTTTATATTTTTTATATAGCATAATATACATTATTTAATTCTCTCACCCGAGAAAGATAAATTTCTGGATCGTCCCAAAGTTATATATCTAAAATTTTGAAATACAAGAATATATTTCCGTTTTCCACATTTCTCAGCGGCCAGAAGCAGCTTTTAACAATGCCCATTAAAAATTATAGAAACCCAGAAATCAATTCCCACACAGAGCATCATCATTTTTTAACCGAGCTAAAAAGAAGTGAAGAGGGAAATGGAATATTTTTGAATACGTGTATAGGAAAGTTGGAAACTTTAATGTTGAAAGCAATCAGATTATCATCAGAAATTGAAACTGGAAATAAAGAGAATTCAAGAAGGCGAGGAATTACCGCAGTACCGTCGGTAAATCTCGATGATGTCGAAGTGATTCGACCCGGAGGAATCCATGGGATGGGCCAAGTGGTTGGAAATTCCTGCGAGCAAGGGTTGTCGGTGGGATCGGTAAATCGAAATCTTAGAGGGAAGTGGAGAAGAATCGCTTGGACCTAGAGTCTCTATCTCCCTCTCCCTCTCTGTCTCAGTATAATCATACGCAGAGTCGCAGACTATGGGATTTTCGGTTATAAACTCTAAACTTATATGTAGTTGCATTTTCAAGGAGCCAGTTCTTTTTTAGTTTTCTCAAACGGTAATCCTTGCCAATTATCTATCTTAATAAAACAAAGAAATTCAAACCTGAATTAACTCAATATCATAGATATTATAGAATTCATATGTTTTACGCAAACTTTTTAAAACCGGACAAAATTACGTGCTAATTTTTGTTTTTGTTTTTGTTTTTGTTTTCGTCTTTTTTACGTAAAAAAATTTTTAAAACCAGATAAATATGTAGCCTTTTATCCTCACACGCAACCTTGGGCCACTGCACCCACATGGTTTAAATTTCAAAACCCAATTTCCGAAGCTCTGCCACGGAGCTACCGAAGCGTTTAGGTGAATGAAGAACAAGTTTCTTTACAGAGGAAGCATAAGGTGAGAGCATCAAGTCGGCCATTCGAGTTTTTCCTGGCCCTTCAATGGCTGCTGCCTAGGTGCTCACTTTGGTAGCAAGTTTCCCAGTAAATCAACCTTTATATAACTATGTTTGGTCGTTAAACTAAACTTAATTCATTTCAACTCATTTTAAAATGTTAAACTCATCTCAATTTTAAAAAGTTAAATTCATTTTAATAGAATTTATAAAATATTACTATTCACAATTCAAGTTAACTCATTTCAACGTCCCAACCAGCCGTAAAGAACTAAAAATGGGACATTTTGCCATCCCAGATATAGCAGTTCCTTCATAATAAGGACTCAGTAGGAGGAAGGTTGAGCTAAGCTCAAACAACAAACTCTCTTCGCGCCTCTAAAGATTACAACGATTACAGTGTACGGTTACATCATCGCATCCCAACAAGAACAATTCCCATTTCTGAAATGGCATCCCTAAACAATTTCTTCAGGTCCAGTAACCATGCCTGTTAACTTAATTGCACTATGGCAGTCGCTACAAATCCGATGGCTCGGCACAACTTGCAGTGGAGTCCGATCAACTCACAGTAATGATCAACTTGACAAAACCACCCTCAAAGTGCAAGATCTCAAACAATTCAAACACCTACCCCAACCTTTTATTAGAAAGGTGGAAAACAGAGTAATATCTTTAATGCCTGATTCAGGGGAAAGGAATAGACACAACCTGGTTTGAAGGAACAAAAAAATGATTGTAGCCACCATGAAAATTAGAAGAGGACTCGGAGAGTGTTTTCCTTACTGATACAAAATAACATAAAGCTTAGGCATGCCAACGATGGGGAACATATCTACCTGCATATTCATCTGCATCATAATCTGCAGTACATATAATATCTTTCACTGTTCTAGGCAAGTTGGTAAATCCACTGTTCTTCGTTATTGTTATCAAGACATAGGTTAGGCTTGTCACTGATAAAATACATGTAATCAAATTGGGAAAATCTAATGGGAGAAGAAGCAGAAGAAATTATGATAGTTAAACAATAAAATTAAATAAATATTCTTTAAGCAATGTCCAATAACGACCATGAAGGTGAATAACACCAGAGTAGAATGACTGATTGCTTAAAATATATCATAAAACCAGATGATGATCACAACCTTCCAACTAGCCTTTGGGTTTGCCATTGCCTCAGGCCCTCAAGGAATGATCTCACCACCATGAGAGAACAATATCATTTGAAGGCGTGAGGGAGTGATATGCGTGACAACAGGTAAAGATGATAACACGCATAGCATACAGATTATACGAGGAAATTGAGTGCAAGTGAACAAGGAAACCTTGCTTTACAACAGGCCTATCAACCCTAATAATTGTACTGCAACATTCGTCTAGGTTGTAAAATATTTCTGCTCCTCAGAATGCTAAGAGGCTAAGAGCTCACACTCAAGTTTCATTGCAAACATAGGGATTTAAAACTTATCAACCTTACAAAAACTAGAAGCAACCTAATTATCAAAAACTTTCTTACACTAAAATCACGACGCAATTAACCCTTCAGGACACTAGAATGTATGTATGGCCACAGCACAGGATTATAAATCAAGATAAACTTTGGTGTTACGTTGACAGCAAAAGGAGGAGATCAAAGAACTTGGCGTGTTACATGCAGAATAAGGACCTAGATTAACATGATTAGTAGGGAACCAAAACGAGGCAGTACACTTCGAAGCACATATCATCATTGAAGAACACTTGATTCGTGAATAAGCCCAGACTTTGAAAGATTAATTTCATACAACCCCCAATTAAAGCCTCAGAATAATCTTGGGTGGTCATGCACAGGTGGCATTTCCAGAATGTTTTTGACAATTGATGAGCTTTTCAATGGCTTACTGATTAATGGGGAATGCACAAATGATCAATTATGTCATAGATAATCAAAGGAATTAGGGTAGCCAGTTACATCTTTTCAAAAGTCTGTTAATAATTATAAGCCAACATGAAATGATCAGGTAGGAAGTCATAATTAACTATGCAGTGTGGTGCAAACATGGATAGAAGGAATGAATCATGCCACACATGCTGATTCCGTCCAATGTCTGTGATCCTGTTGTGGATCCCATCTAAATCTTTCCTATTACAATTCACACAACAATCAACAAACGGAACTGCTTTCTGTGCCGTCGTCGGGCATAACATCTACATTACATTGACTTCGTAATTATAAGATGCTTAGTATTTCAGAGTTCTAATTTTTTTTGGAAAGTTTCAAGAACACGAGAAGGGGCAAGGCTTAGTGGGAATTGTCTCCGAAAATTATTAAATATATTTAAAAAAATTACCCCGTTCTTTAGGTTACTAACTTTAAGAACATGCATAGCCTGCCAAAAACATCAATGAACCATAACTTTTGAAACGGAAGCTTAAAGTATCAAAAGATCTTAATATGTCCTAAAAATATTATAAACTAAATGATTCTTATATTCCCCACCGTAACCAATGGTATATAATCCTTACAACTTATTGCCAAGAGCTTATTTAAAGACAATATAGATCCGAAAGAGATTAACCCGAGAAGGCTCTTCTCTCTCTCTGTATTATGGTTATTACTGTATTCCGATTATCCTCGGTGTTGAATAACACCAACCACATCAATCCTACCTTTTGTTCTTCCGATGCTTCTTCGGCCCCGGAACTTCCAATCTACCAACAGAACACCCACACCTCCCTCGGAAAACAAGAACTGCTCTTCCATTAGGCGGTGCCATCTTCTTGAGCTCTGCCTCCAATTCCCGGTGGTGGTCGCGTGGCAATTCAAATAGACCCTTCTTCACTCCTCCATCTTTAACCAAATTAGACGAGCTCTTCACACACTCCTCTGTCTCCAACTGAATATCGAACTCTGCCTTCTTCCTCAGTCCCTTGCAATTCGGATTCCCACACTTCCGGCTAGTAAATATCACAACTATCCAGACAGCCAGTGCAGTACAACAAACGCTAAGTCCTATAGAACCATATAACAACGGAGCAGTAGAAACTTCCTCTTTAACAAAAGAAACAATATCTCCAACAATTCCGACAAGCTCGACGGCCACAAACCTGATATAAGGGAACAGCAAAAACCCGCAAGCGCCAATAACCGCTATAAGGATTACTATATATATTACCACCGATCGAGATCGATCACAAACTGGAGTTTTCGAAGAACTCGCCCAATGGAGAGCCTTTCTATTCCTCGATAAAGAATTACTTAGCCTTGATTTCGCGTCAGCCATGGCTGTGGGTTGGTCAACGGAGTTGCAGACCGAGATTGAACAATGGAAATAGACCATTTCAAACGGAGCCCAGAAATTGAAGCCAATCTCTGATTGAAACAAATCCAAACAAATAAATCAGAGAACCAGATCGAACACCCAAGATTCTAGACCCAAAACCCAACCGATACAGTAGACGGAAAGGCCGAATGAACAAGGAATTCGAATCCACCTTCAGATCGGGATTTGTCGGAGCCTATAACGATAGCAAAACTCACATCAAACACATCCGACTGAATCCAAATAATAGCTAGAATTCGCTAGAGATGGTTGTGATTTTAGGTGTGTGTGGATTGGGTTAGGCCGGCTTGGGACGTTTAGAACCAGAGGAAGCAGAGCGGACAAGAAAGAGTCATTATAGTGCTGTATCTCTCTTTCGAGAGAGAGAGAGAGAGAGAGAGAGAACGAGAGAAATGAAGGACACGCTAATAAACACGTTGCGGGTGGAGTTCTTCGTGGGCTAAAACGTCATTCGGCTTCTCGAAAATGGGCTTTCTTTTATGGAAAAAAAATTACTCAAAAGTCAGAACAAAATGTTGGTGATTTGGTGGGGACACTACTCTACTCTACTCTACTCCCACTGCCCTATAAACTGGTCCATGGGCTTGGCCCACTTCTTTTTCCTTTTCTCTTATTGGGCGTAAAAAATTGTTAATAAATGGTACTTATAAATCAAACAAAATAGAGGCGTTTAGCATGAGATTTTTGAGGAATGAAAACGTCAAATATCAGAACCACAAAAGTAAACGAAAAACTACTGCAAGTTGGCCCATTCCATAATTCTTTAATTTAACGAGGTTTGAAATTCTAGAGTACCTTGAAAAAATCTTCATATCAATTAAATCTCATTACGTCAATCAAAATTTCAAAGTGTTAGGTATAGAAGTTGTTTGGAATTTTATCTATATCTTATTATTATAAATTTTTTAAATTTTTATATAAAATATAATAAATAATTTAATTTTTTTAATTTTAAAATAATAATAATATTTTAACAATATTTTATTTAACTTTTAATTTTTATCTAAAATCATCTTATCTCATTTCTAAATCCAAACGAGTCCTTAACCTATTATATTAGTAGAGATTAGTTCTCCTAATATTTTTATTTTTTTAATCTCATTTTCACCTTAATTTATTTTATCAAATAAAATAAATTATCACTAATCAGTCTTTCCAACTTCAATTTTTCGAATAAAAAATAGCTATATAAAGCAGACTTTATAATACTTATAAATTTTATTTTATTTAATAAATATTGTAGAGTTATCTCCTACGTCTATTTATAAAATATTGATAATAACGTATTGACTTGAAGCAGCAATAATAGGTGGATATGAAATGTTAATGATTGGAGCCTAAGATGCTGGAAGGCCAAAGTCGTCTTTATGCCTTTATGCGGACTCGTTAGGTGGTTCAACTAATTAACATTTTGTCCCTAAACACACAATTACTCAATGTACTTTCTTCATAAAGTTATAATAGTTGTATATATTTATTGATTTTGTTTCCCCCTACCTACCAATATGAACTGCTCTCACGTTCGTACAGCACCTTCCATATAATATAATGAAAGAGTAATGCCAAGTAAAAATTTTAAATGGGTAAATCTTGTATAAGTCTTTCGTAAAAATGTAAATTCTACTGAGAAAAAATAAATTTTTTTAATTCCAATATTTTTATCCAATATTCTATACATAAAAGAAAAATATAGTTACATGTACAATTATGCATTAATGTGATGTGATTGGTCAAAAAGTAAATTTTATTAAAAATAATGTTAATTTAATTTTAAATATGAATAAATCTGTATCAATAAATAAATTAGTATGCGATTGTACTTGTATATAGTAAAATTCATATATAAAATAGGCCGAAAAAGATGAAGAAAAACGAAAGAAAAAAACAAAGAATACCAACTGAGGCCTTATGTTTAAAGGCCCATCTAACCTTGGGACGGCTCATTTGATAAAGGCAATAACCAAGCATGCCTTGGACCCAGGCATCAGCAAAAAATTGATGCTAAGAAGTCATCGTGACAACTTTTAACGCCCATGATCCATAGTTTTTGGGCTCTTCACGGATGGCTATTGAGAAAAGGCACATGTGATGAAGTTCATTCCACATTTCCCTTTTATGAGGATGAGCATGTTCTTAATTCCAATCCGTCCAATCACCTAAGCCCATTTGGGCTCTTGGATTTTTAATAGATTTTAATAAACTTCTCGCTAACAAATTGTCCACTATTTCATCAAAATTAGTGATATTTATCATTTAATGATATTTTTAAAATTTAAATAGTAAAATTTATCTTTAAATTAAAATCAATTGAACGTGGCTGGTTACAAGTGAGAAAATAAAAAATAATAATATTTATAATTATAGAATGCATAAATGCCATATAATATATTTGAAAAAATTAAATAAATATTAAGTTCACATGATAAATAAATAAATTTTTAATAATAAATCTTAATTTTTTTAAAAATATATATATAATATTTATATACTCAATTGATAATTATCCGTCAGAAATATACGTATTTTAAGTTGAAGTCGTCTACATAAATATATATAGTTCGTCGGAATACACGTGTTGGTGCCAGAGGAAAGCTGGCTGGGTTCCAACCAGGAGAAAAGCTCAACCACTAGCAGAAGATTCCTTTTTAGTTTAGGTGCTGGCAAAAGTCCAGGACAGGCTTCACACGTGTATTACATTGGACACTTGTTATCAGTTCATAGGAAGGAGGGACTGAACGGATGAGCTTTGAGGCTGAGGAAGGGGGTCCAGTTTTTTCACTTTCACTTACTTTTTGGTTGCGGGGCCCACAGTTGGAGCATGTGATGAAGTGGACTTTGCTGCTGGATGCTGGGACCCAATGCCGCAGATAAAAAATAGGCTTCATACACCTTTCTACGTACGCTCGGAAGTCGGAAGAATGCCATACGGCTAGGAAGAACTCGGCAAAAATATCGGTGAACTCTCGCGGACAATAAAATAATAATTATAATTATAAAACTCTTCGCTTTGCCAAGAAGAAATCGTGTTGACAAATTGGTATGAAAAGAAAAATAGCTGTCACAATTTGATTACTTTTAATTATGAGTTTTATTATATATAATTATTTTTATATATTTTTTAAATATTATATTAATGTAATTGATTAAAATATTTATTATATATTAAATAAAAGAGGCGCAACTTATTATATTAATAAAGTGTATAAAAAATATATAAAAATAATAATATATCGTTTCAATAATAATGATATTTAATATTTTTTAGACAGTCGGTAATTTAATTACTCATTCATTTTAACAAAAACCTTTTCAAGCAAATAAATAAATTCATCTTGAAACTTTCATATATTGAATTTGTGGATAACTAAGGAAGAAAAACAAAAAACCTATTTTTACGATGGAAATGGTAATAATATATTTAAAAAAATTGGATTCACAAAAATTTAAATTTAAATTAAGGAAAAAAAAAAGTAATGGTGGTGAAAGGACTGAATTGGGATGGATTCAACATTTGGAAACGGGTTATTAGATTTGCAAAGGTCGCATTTTGCGCAGAAAATAGAGAGCAAAAGGGCGTAGGCCATTGGCCAACTTACGTTATCATCCACTTGTGGCCTTAAAAATAGACAAAAGTAACCCATAAAAAGAATAAAAAGCAAGCAGGATATTTTAATGAGAAAAAAAAGGGGTTGGCGAGTTTTCAAAGAAGAGTCGCCGAGGGAACAGAAAAAATTAAGAAGAAAAAGAAAAAGAAGATGCTGAGTAGGATTGGGGGGAGAGTGGGGTTGGGAAATTTGCAATTTGGCATCCAACCAAATGTGTTTTGTTATGGCAAACCGAAAGAAAAAGAGTGAAAAAGAGAATCAAAAAGAGATGTAGAAAGGAGAACAGATCATTTTAAGTCCACAAAACCAGACTTGTGGCTGAGAATTCTCCCCCCTTCCTTAGCCTGCTGACGTGTCATCCCACCTGCCCATTACGGGTTCATCAAAAGAAACGTATAATCGAACAGACGACGACGACAACGCCACACTCGTTAACTCGCACACAACGTGTCAGATCTCTACCTCTCTCTCTGTCTCTCTCTCTGTGGGTATTTTTTTTTTTTTGGAGGAAAGAAAATAAGAAAGACAAACACAGGAAGCAGAGACAAGGAGAAATGTCGGAAGCAAAAGACCCTGCGATCAAGCTCTTCGGGAAGACGATCCCGGTGCCTGAGATCCCAATCAACGGTTCCATAGACTCTTCCGGAGCTCCAGCTCCGTCGTCGGGTCCTGTGGTTGACGATAATATCGATCAGGACCACTGTTCGACCAACTCTTCGCCGGAGGCCAATACGGACAGAGATGGAGAACAGCGAGCCGCTGAGAAGGTTAGGGATACGGTTAGCTGCTTTTGATTCTGTGAGCGACCCATAATTCTTAAGATGGGAAAAATTAGTGGGTTGCTCTTAGCTGGGGGCTTGGTTTGGAGATTTTGTTGACTTGGAATGGTAGGGTAGTTTTGTTTGTAGATGATGGTTAGGGGTTTCTGGGTGTGATTAGGCGGGTTTAGTTGTTATTGATGAGCTTTTGAATGGGTTTGGGTTTTATTTTATCTATATTATGTTTTGCATCAGCATTCAAAGAAGAGATTTTTGGACATGTTATTTGATTGGGGCTTGATTGGTCGTAGAAATAAGCATATTATGATTGGTTTGCTTGAGGTAGTTTAGGTAAATTTTGATCGGTTTGGAGATTGCTGGTCTACTATTTTTATGGATTACTATAATTTACGAAGTGATTTCTGCTGAACTACATTTGGTCTTCAGTTTCTGGATTTTGGATATTGGCTTCTTACAAGATTTCATCTATGCTTTTATTTCTTTTATCGAAGACATCAAATTTTGACATTTTAGTGGTTATGGTTTTTCGGTCTAACAAAAATTATTGGATTTTTTTTCTTGATATTTATTTTAGCAATATAGTGTCAAAGGTTAAACAATTTTTTATTTTGATCATTTTCTCTGGTTAAAATCTGGACGTGGAAAATGCTATTTCCAACTGACATCTTAAATTTTGCAAGAAGTTTCCAATTCTAAGATTCTGTAGTCTAAATTCATTCCATTATAGTCTGGAGTTTCATACTGCTTGGAATGGCTCTCTTATATTGAGAAACGATTTTTTTGACTATTGCATACCAGTGTTGCTGTCCACTTTTAGCATTGCCTTATTAATCTTGGATCAGTAACTCCTTAGGTGACTTTTGAGTACTCGGTGTACCAGTTGTCTAAGCTGTGCATGGAGAGAGTATTAAAGAAGTTTTTGCCAATTTTGCTGCTTACTCTTCCTCCACGATGTTAACACATCCTTTAATCCTCCATTAGAGTAGAAATCCATAACACTGAAATTTGAATCTTATGGAAAACATTCCGAACCTAGCCTATTGCAGCAGTCAGGTTATCATGTATTTTTGTAAGTACCCTGGCAATAAAGCAAGTGTTATATTTCACTTCAATCTTAACATCCTAGATATCCATGACCCCTGATGGTTGAGCCCTTTTTAGGTAACTGTGATGAGTTTGAATCTTGTCATAAGTGCTTCAAAGAGTTCAGTTCTATATTACTTTTTCTGGTGTGTTTTTGTCTTGCAACTACTGAACTTTGGTTCCAAAATGACAGTATTTTTACTAGTGTGTGACTTCTGTTGTCAGTTGAATATGTAATTGTATGCAATAATTAGTCCAGGTTTGGATTTCTTTTTGAAGTGGTAAGCAGATTTTATATTCAAAGATTCCAGTGAATGTTAGTCTTCCATGGTATTTATTTACTTCCCTGAAAATGTTCTTGTTATGTTTATATTTCTCATCTGCTTATCTTTAAAAGTTCTGTTCTCATTGGGAATTTTTGTCAATTCAGGACGTATTGGGAGAAAAACCATCTGAGAATAAGCAGGAAGGCCCTGGCCCTCCTGTATCTTCAGAAGAATTAACAAATCCAGATGTAACCTCAGGAATAAGTGAGAACTCTAAAACACCCCCTGTTGAGAAGAATAGTGCTACCTTAAAACCTTCAAAGAGTGAAGAAGAACGTAGCGAGTCTAGTAATTCACAAGAAAAAACCCTGAAGAAGCCTGACAAGATCCTTCCATGCCCCCGCTGCAATAGCATGGACACCAAGTTCTGTTACTACAATAATTACAATGTCAACCAACCTCGGCACTTCTGCAAGAACTGCCAGAGATACTGGACAGCTGGTGGGACAATGAGGAATGTTCCTGTGGGAGCAGGTCGTCGCAAGAACAAGAATTCTGCTTCTCACTACCGCCACATAAATGTCTCTGAAGCTCTCCAGAATGCTCAAACTGATCTTCCAAATGGAGTCCACCATCCATCATTGAGACCTGACGGTACTGTCCTCACATTTGGCTCAGACGCACCCCTTTGTGAATCAATGGCTTCTGTGTTGAACCTTGCTGATAAAACAATGAGGAACTGCAAACAAAATGGGTTTCATAGACCTGAAGAGCTAAGGATTCCGGTTTCTTATGGTGGTGGAGACAATGGAGACGATCCTTCAAATGGAGCTTCGGTCTCAACTTCAAATTCAACTGATGAGCCAGGCAAAACTGGATTGCAGGAGCAAGCAATGAGGATTTGTCAGGGGTTCCCACCTCAAATTCCTTGCTTTCCTGGTGCTCCTTGGCCTTATCCATGGAACTCAGCTCAGTGGAGTTCCCCAATACCACCACCTGCTTTCTGCCCTCCAGGCTTTCCTATGCCATTCTATCCTGCTGCAGCTTATTGGGGGTGTACTGTACCAGGCACTTGGAGCATGCCATGGCTTCCTCAGCCAACATCTCCAACCCCAAACTCTGGTCCAAACTCTCCAACCTTGGGGAAACACTCGAGAGATGAGAATGTTCTTAAATCAAGCAACTCTGGGGAGGGGGAACCGCTAAAAGAAAACAACACCGAGAGATGCCTTTGGATTCCAAAGACATTGAGGATTGATGACCCAGGAGAAGCTGCAAAAAGCTCTATATGGGCGACACTGGGAATTAAGAATGATAAGGCTGATTCGATTAGTGGAGGAGGACTCTTTAAGGCATTCCAATCAAAGACTGACAAAAAGAATAACATAGCCGAAGCCTCACCAGTCTTACAAGCCAATCCGGCAGCATTATCCAGGTCACTCAACTTCCACGAGAGCTCGTGAACAGGTAGCCTAAAATTCTGTAAACAGTTTATGGTGGTGCAGACAGAGTGGTGGTGTTCAACCAGTGCATTTAAAGTGCCATCAATTTTGTATGCCATGGGATCATTATGAGTTCAGCGGCCCCATCCTGAGAATGTAAAACCAGTCCAAATTACGAAGAGCAGAGGAGGATTATATATCCTACCACATCCACTTTTTGAGAAGATAGCCACTTCAATTTAGTCGTAGGAACTGTTTCATGTTTTCTGTAAGATGTTTTGCTGAGTTCATGTACATATTTCTAGATGAAATAGTGAGCGCTAGAACAAAGTGTGCCAAAATCCTGTATGTGCTTAAATAAATTTGGGAATTTATTTCGACGCGGGTGTTTTTACGACTGTCTTTCTAAGGAGTCCAAATCTTGTGGCTCCACATTCCCTGATTTGTAATTCTGGGACATCAAAATCGCACCCATATTCAGAGCTAACTCTCAGTTGACAAAGAAGAGCTCATGGTCTATTTCTCTACTTAACCAAATTTATGAAGTTTTCCACCACTAATTTATAAATATAAAGGGAGTAAGGGATCATAGATATTCAACTAAATTTCGGAAACGAAAGTGCTAAAATTTGAGATCATCTTAAACGTTTTATATAAGATGTCTGCAACTAGCATGGAGATTGATGAAAGACTTTTTATTTGGCTATTTTATTTTCTGGAAAAGTACAAGAATACAATTAAAGCGGACCCAAATCAAGCCAAAAGGGTAACTTTCGTTGTCAAAAGTTACAACAGCTCTGCCAGTGCAAGAAAGAATATGGAGGTACCCCTAAGAAGAAAGAAAAGCTTTTGTAGGTCCTCTCAACTTGATTGGAAGATAGACTTGGATTCTTATTACAAAAGGCCAACCACCTTGCCCTTTCCCAACCCAAGAATCCAAACATCAAGCACCAAAGCTGGAAAGCTGACCATAAAGTTTTCCTTTCGTCACTACTTGCAGCATTCTTTTCTCCTCCTCCTTCCGTAATCCTTTTAACAAGTTCGTACCTTTCATTCAATTCAGCAAAATCAACAGAATATGAAAAAAGGTTAACAATATAAAAGAAATATAAATTATCAATCCAAACCACCAATTGATTTCGAAAATTGAAATCTTGTTTGTTGGCGATTGTTTTTATCATCCCAAATCACATTATTTATGTGACATACTACCAAATGAATAGTCACTCAAAATGTATCACTTTAATAAGTGCGACTGGAAATGACAAAATCAATAATGAAGAGTAATATTGCTATATGGAGATAACAAAATCTCTGATGATCAATAGATAATCACTTAAAATCCATCAAGCTGACATTTGGCATTTTAAACAAAAGAGGCCACCATGTTAGCTAGCGTGCCGGGGGTTGTTTTTTGGGACCAATGCATGCGTTGCCCCATTACCTCCTCTTGGCTTCTCTCTTCTGCCTTGTCTTTTTCTTGTTCTTTCGGTTGCCCACTGCATAGAAGGCTACTCTCTCTCTCTCTCTCTCTCTCTCTCTCTCTCTCTCTCTCTCTCTCTCTCCACATATATGTGGCTGAAATTCGTTGTAGTAACTAAGGTGTGTAACGAAGATTATTAAAGGTAGACATGAATATAGGACTCTTAAACTGTCAACTCTATCAATGGGGTTTCATAATTCTTAATGAAAACCATCTGTTTATGTCTACATATTTTAATCACAAATAATTTTATAACTGTATTGATGATCTCTGTCTATATAGAATATAGATTATTTTCTACATGATCCTTTCGAACCATCTAAACTTGAGGGATCTTGCCCACACACATATATGACCCAACAAATCTTATTACATGTGAGCCACTTATTCATTTCTTATTGGCTAATATATATGTATCAAAGGAGATACAAAAAATTAGTCATGCTCCTCGAATTAGCCATATTATTTATGTTCTTTCCCTTAGCCTATATAAAAGATAAGTTCTAAGAGACCGTTTGGTTATGCATATGACATAAGAAATCTGTGAATAATAATGAGATAGTTTGTAAATAATAGTTAAATAGTTTGAGTTAAAATATTTTATGAGATTTTGAAAAATGAGAGAGAAAAACTTGAATAAAAATATTATAAAGTTAAAATATTGTTAGAATGTAATTTTTTTAATATAATTTTTGTTTTGAGATTTGAAAAAGTTGAATTATTTTTTGTATTTTGTAAAAGCTTGAGAAAGTTGTAATGATTAGATAAAATAATTGTAAATTTGAAAATTCAAAATTAAAAAGTGCTTATATTTAAATAGTATTTAAATATTAAGATGAGTTAAAACTATATGTAAAATAAAACAGGGCCGGCCTAAATCTTCTAATAATACCACGAAATCACCTTAAAAAATATGGTGAGAAGCCATGGACATTGGAAGTAACAAACTTCAAGGTTGAGGATGGAAATGGTCATTAGGAGAGAGGAGAGTGGAGGTCAGGTAGGTAGGAAGAAAAGGAAAATGAAGAGGGTAATATTGGTACGTTCAAGAAGATAAGAGATGAGAAAATTAAAAACAATATGATGATTTTAACATTTTGATGAGTCATTCATTCCCTGAGAAGTTCTGGAAAGGGGAAGATCGAGTAAAGAGGTGGGTGAGGATTTGATGGTTTGAGATAGGGAGAACAGATAGATGAGAGCATGGCTCTCTAAAAATCTTCTGCTATGAAATAATAGGTATATTTAGTGGGGTTGCTGCTGGTACATTTAACATTATTACAAGTTAGTAAAATAGAGTTTTCTTTGGAAAGAAAAGCCGAACCATTGGTAGTTGAGACTGCAAAGTCATGGAAGATTACAATGTATTGGAAGTGCATGATGACTGTGTGATCCATTACTATCTCTCATCCTTATAAATTTAATCAAATGTCAATAAAATAACTAATATTTCAGATGAAAGCCATTTAACAAGATAGAGTTGGAAAGGGAAAGGTCACCACTTTGCATAGAAAACAAGTTTATCCACAAGGAATTAAGTAAATTGAAAAAGATCGAGAAATATTTTAATCAGAAAATGATTATACAAAAATAAACTCATAAAGTGACGTAACTTAATTTGGTATGTATATTAAATTATAAAATTACTTTTATTGTAAAGTAAATTTAACGGATCATGCAAAATCATGTCAATTTATGAGTTTATTTTTATATAATCCCTTTGTTAATGTTCTTCACCTTTACAAATACAAAAAACACACATCTCGATCATTTTTCTTTCCATTCATCGTTTTATGTTCTTGCAAACATAGATGCAAAATACAAATTAAAAAAAAAAAAAAATTCTCTCAAAATAGTTAAGAGTTTCTAATATGCAAACAAATTTCGAGAGATCTTATTCGTTTTAAAGGTGACATGTGCTGTTTACTTTTCAGAGCATATGAGCAGCATTCTTTAGACTTTCACGTGCTGTGAACTCTGTTAATCTAAATGCACTCGCCATGATGCCGGAGAATACCCGACTTATAACCCTGTATCAATGTAAGATAAGTTTTGTAAAATCTTATCGACATTAATCATGTTCTCTATCTACTTTTATAAACAAGTTTATCAGTGAGTAATTAAGCAAATTGAAAAGGATAAATACTTTGATCAGAAAATGATTATACAAAAATAAATTCAAAAAGTGATGCAATTTGATGTGGTATGTATATTAGATTGTAAAATTATTTTTATCTAAACACAAAACTTTATCTAACTTTTTCAAACTCTCAAATAAAACAGAAGAAACAATACAATTTTTTTCAAATTTCAAAATAAAAATAATATTTAAACAATTCTTATCTTTGTAATATTTTTATCCAATTTTGTTTTCTATTTCTTTTTTCTTTTTGTTAAAAATCAATAAAATAACATAAATTAAATTATTTTATTATTATTCACAAATTATTCCACTATTATTCACATAATTCTCACAATTTTTCATCTCATTACATTGTCGAGCAGATTTTTGTAAGTCTCTGGTTAGAAGCTCCTCAAGAAGACCTATTACGGTCATCTCTTTTTCTTGGAATGGAAAATGATAATTAGCCACTCGAAAAAAACAAGTCTAGCAGATAGTGATGAGCTCGAAGATCCTTTCTCGTTGACAATGACATCTTCCCTAAGATGTTTCGAATTTCAAGAAAAAACCTTTTCATCAGAAACTCGTAACTATAAGAGTAGGCTTAATTCGGAAGGAAAAAACACCCATTTCTCTTCTTTCTGGAACTTTTCCAGTGGAAGTCCCGTAAAATCCGAGCTCGGATTCAGAAATCTATCTACCCGTTTCTCAGAATGGCACCAGAAATATTGGGTCGGTCATGTCATTTCAGGATCCTTCAAGTTTCATCTCTTCTGCTTCTGTGTTTATCTCATGGTATTACACTGTTAGTCTGTTAATATTACTTTAGTTTATGCCTTCTCATTTTCCTGGCAATCAATTCCGTTTGATTTTTTGTCTTCTACTTCGGTCCCTTTTTCATCACACGTTTTCTTGTCGATTTGAAGGATTCGGAAGTAAAGTGATGGAGACCGTTGAGCATGGAGATTCCAGTACCGTTCAAGTAGAGGTTGGTATAAATTTATTTTGAGTTTATACAAAATAGGATTATGATTATAGTTGTTTCACTCCGTAATGTTGTCCAGGAAACTGTAGTAAAATCGAGGGAGATGATAGAAGTGATGGATTATCCAGATCCTGGGGCAAACACTAATCCGAAAACTGGGCACCTTTTCAGCCCTCCTCCACGAGCGTAATCAAGGTTATCAACAATAGAATTACAGAGATTGTAAATTTCTTTTATTTCCCTCTCCCCCTCCCCCTTAAACCACGCTTGTGTATGGATATGAGTAGGTAGTGTCGTTGAGAAGGTTAAGAGTTGTTTATGCTACTAAACGTTATATTTTCAAGTATAATAGATGAATGGGATATAGGATTTGCTTGTTGATCTTGATGCTCGAAGAGGTTTTGGATTCTTTCATGTTCTTCTTCAACTGTGCAATAAAGCAGTACGCTAATGCCTGTCCTTGTTGTCGTGTCCAAGTAAACACGCATAGAATAACAAGTTTGCTCTGAGATGAGAGGATCGAGTAGTAGCGCTGGTGTGTAGGACATTGCATACTCTCTACACTGTTGGTTGATTATGGGCATAGAAAAGTTGTTCCGAACATGAACACCAGTTTACTCTCGTAAGGACAATCTATGTAGCATACGTGCCTCTCCTGTTATCCATTACAATATTAACGATTCAAACTTCTACTACTTATTTCGATGCCCTCGAGGCTATAGCCAAGGTGTAGGTAGATAAACTGGGTTTTGTTGCAAAAATGATGCTCCCTAGGCGCTGGATCATATTCTCCAACAGAGATTTCAGAGCTGCACTGCAAAATCTCTCTTGATGGACGAGGGAAAGTTTGTTCATAAAGTATTTATTTTATTTTCTCTTTTTTGGTTCGGACTTATGAGGAAGTCTTTTAGTCTCTGTTTTTCCACATGCAAAGTACTTGTTGCTAATGCCACAAATTACTCCAAGTGAAGTTTCACATATGTGCCATACAGAGCAAAGTAATGGATCTTGAAAGGCTGTTTGAGAGCTTTAGAGGGTGGTGGACCAAGTTTATGTGGTCTAGATTCTAGCTTCATATTTGCGAAGGGTCTTTTTTTTTTTCTTAGCAAGTGATAAACTTCATTAATTAAAATTGTCCTGATTACATAAAGTATTTAGACTAATAAATAAAAACCAGATGCGCCCTTTGAGTAGCCTTGTTCTTATAAATCTTGGGCTTAATCTTTACAAATTGGCCCGTTCGACTTAATTGAGATAAGTTAAATTACGTATGGATAATAGTGAGTTGAGATGTGGAATAGATATTTGAGATCTAAGAATCCGTGATAATAAAAACCTAATAGCCAAAGTACAAATACAATGTTGAGTATTATGGATATATATTAAAGATGATAGGCAACGCCTTCAATTTATCAGAAAGGGGACTGCTCAAATTAATACGGAAAACTTTCAAGATATCTCCAAAGATTGGTTATCTTCTAGGGATATTCAACACTGCTATAAATGGTACTCAAAGGTAATGCATTTACATTTATTTATATATTTACTCAAGATCACTTCTCTAACTTAGGCATTAGAGTTTCACTGGACATCTCATGCTGCCCTTTTATTTCATTACAAGTATATGTGCAATTAGTGATGTAAAACAAGTTCTTAACAAGATGGTAGACTAAATTTTATGAGATTCCCTAAAATGAGTTTAGATGTGTTTGGATGTTAAGATGAGTTTAAATATATTTATGAAAAATTGAAAAAAGTTATCGTTTCTACATGTAAAAATTATTAAGTCAAAAAAAGTTGTAGGTTCTATATATAAAAAAATTTTGAGTTAAAATAAATTTAATTATCCAAAAATTTAGTTTAGATGTTAAACTCACGTTAAAATTCAGTTCAATCTAAATTTCAAATAGAATGTTAAATAATCGAATACCCTATTTTTCATTTTCGGTGCACTTTTATAAATTGTTTGCCAAGTGACAAAGTTAGAATGAAAAGTTTAATTGTAAGTACACTTGTATATTAATATGTGTATCAATTTATTATGATTGTTTAAAAAATAAATTTTATTAAAAATAATGTTAATTTAAATTTTAAATATAAAAAAATTAATATTAATATATAAATTAATACGTAATTTTATTTATATATATCAAAAACTCAAGGCAAAAAGTTGTCTTGGGGCGGTGGGCATGTCTTCGGTCATTAAAAAAGAAACGCCAATTCCTGCTTGCATTCAAAGGAAATATATGTACGGTCGTGTATAAACTTCAGAAATTCTGTTTAAAAAAAAAAACAAATATATATATATATATCAGATGTCGGCCGGGTTTATTTTTATTTTAAATTTTTTAGTCCAGTTTCGTAAGGTTTTCTTTATCCGTGTGTATATATTAATGTAGTCAAAGTCAAACATTGCAGCTTTTGAAATTGAATACTAAGGTCGGATGATTTTATCTCTGTTTACGACATCTCGTCTTCTTCGAAATTAAGAACGTTTATAGTAGAAATTTACAGACGAATAGGATGCTGAATGGAAAGAGCATTTTTATAGACCCAGTCGTGATTTTTCAAACTTAAACTTAAAACGATTTGAATTTCTAATTGCAGTGCTCATCCATATTTTTTTTAAAAGGAGTCTTCTAAATTATCCAATTTTATTAGACAAGGTACAATGTACATAGACATTTTCTCGTGCAAGCTACGATTCTTTATCCCGAAAATTGAAAATAAACGTATTTGATTTTGAGTCAAACGTTATTTTTATAAGTTTCTTTCCCTATCTCTCCAACAAAATTAGGAAAAATAAAATAAAGCTTTTCGATGACAAGTGTAACTCGTTTAGATATTTGCATCTGGATCAACAGGTCCAAATTGAGGATAATTACGGTTCGTTTTGCACCCAACACAGGAAGATGCTTATGAAGAGGGGCGCAGGGGAAGACAGGCTTGACTCAGAATGACCCTTAATTATCTTAAACCCTAGGCCACTGCACCTGATTTCCCTTCTCTCACGTCCATGCTAGTGCCGTGTGGGGAACGAGTAAAAGGGTACATATTCTTTCTCATTTCTCTCATTGAACGTGTCCAAGCATTAATTGAAGGAAATTACTGCAACAATTTCACAAAGTTAAAAACTTTTTGACTCTCGACGGTCCTCTCTTTTGGGTACCAAACAGGATGGCATTCTTCCTTCGAAAGATCACCAATAGTATAATTAGAAAAACTAGCGCGTGAAAAAATCAGAAAAATGAATGGCCTTATAGAAACTGAGCCGTGGCAAACGTAGGAAATAGTGGGTAGCAAGTGATGCCTCGCCATTACTTCTTAGAAACTTCTTGAAATTATCCAAAAGTGAAAGAAAAGAAATGAAAGAAACTTCACAACTTTTTCGTCCCCCCTTCAGTGCAGTCAATGACTCAATCCAGCTTGGCAATGTCGAATCTTCATCTCAATTCATATATCTTACAAAATGACCATTTATTTTGTCAATCTTCCATCTTCTCAGACAAGACCTGCTGCAATACACAAGCATCTTCATCCCCGATTCCAATTGCTGACCGTTTCTACGTTTTCAAGATATATAAAGCAACCCATACTCTTCATTCTTAACATCAGCTGCATGCAAACCGTTCTCTCGTCTTCGCTTCCTCTACATTGTTGAATACTTGAGATTTCGTTTTTTGTTTCTTGTTAGGAGTGTCTGTGACCATGCCTTTCATCCAACTTAACTACCGCTTGTTTTGTTTTGTCCGTGATCTTTTATTTGATTCAATTCCCAGCTGGATAAGTAGCACCCAAAGTCATTTGACAAGATTTGGGTCCTCTCTCCAATGCCAAGATTCCCAAGTACTCGATGTCGGCAAATCAAAGGTTTGGGCTGAGAAGAAGAATTCAGATTTTAATCTGAGTCAGCAGCACACTTGCTTAAGCGAAAAGAAAGATGATAGCAGCTTGAGCAGAGGGGATGCGGCAATGGTCATGCAAAGATTGGGAATTGTGTGCAGCCCAGAAGGCGATAAACTTCAGGAGCGGCTCAGTTCTAATGAACTTTCAGGGCTTTTTGAGGAGAAGGAACCAAGTTTGGAGGAGGTGAAGGAAGCTTTTAATGTTTTTGACGAGAACAGGGATGGGTTCATTGATGGGAGGGAGCTGCAGAGAGTTCTCTGTATTTTGGGTTTGAAGGAAGGAGAGGATTTGGCCAACTGCAACAAAATGATCAGTGCATTGGATGAAAACGGTGATGGAAGAATAGATTTCCACGAATTTATAAAATTCATGGAGAATATTGAATGAAAAATTCTATTCATTATCACTATGCACCAATTATTATTATTATTATTATTATTATTTACTAAATGTGTGATTTGTGGGGAAAAAAATTAAGAAAAAATAGAAAAAGTATATTGTATGGTATGTAATGTATGAAAATAATGAATAACAAAACTCTTTCTGAATATTTATTTTTCTTTCACTTGTAGCTTATCTTGTGTAATTCCACTATTTTTCTTTCGGTAGTGTGTAATTCACTAGTTTTTTTTGTTAAAAATGCATATTACATTCATTGAAATTGGGCGTTACAATCTTTAATTCACATTACAAGCCAAGTACAATTTTAAACGATCCCCAGTACACACAAGTGACTGGCATGACCTAGCCCTTGTTGTAGCCTCTCCAGACTATTATTTGAGAGACAACACCACTCTGTCCAAAACAGAGTGTAAGCAGGCTCCTACCCGTTTAAAGAATGAGGTAATATACACCCTACAGACTAAAAGTCCTAGGGAACAACTCTTGAGACCTAATGTCTAAGAGACTTGTAATTTTATTATACTGAAAACATAAACCTAAGCTAAAAAACCAAAATAGAGAAACATAAAGCACCGGTAGGGGGCTGTTTAGGAGCGTGGGATCCATGCGCCACCCTCAGAGCATGAACGACGATCAACTCTAGAGAAAACGGATGCCCCGGTCCTAGACAAGCCGCGCTTGGGGGTAGAAAAGTATCCCTGGAGGTGGCGTTTAAACTTCATTCACCCCGCTTTGGACCGCACATGCGATCCATTCACCACTGCGTTCGGAGAACTTCTTCTCCCTTGGGACAGATCGGCACATTGGGAGGTTCTGTTAGGGACCTCGGTCTAGTCTCTAGACACTATAGTTCTCTAGATTCGGTTCACCCAACTATGACCGATGAACCTATCTTTCTTGCTTGCCCTTTACTTGACTATTAGACTTGAGTGATGATATTTGGTGAATATGGATGATTGGTATTGTGGTTGGTGAATTGGGATCTTGATGGTATGGTATGGTATATGGTATGATGATGGTATGGTGATGGCCAAATTGTGTGATCTTGCTATGGTAGGCGCCCCTTGGATGGTATTGTGGTAAATATAGAAGTGAGGCTAGGATTAAGGTTTTCTAAAATATAGGAAATCCTTATGGAGGCTAGGGTTTTATGTAGGAAATATGGAGGCACTAGATCTAGTTTAGATTTAGGGTTTTATGATGAAAGGAATTAGATCTAGTATTATGGAAGGTTATATGGAGCTAATATGTTGTTGGAATGATAGGAAAGTGAAGAAATAATGAAGGGAAAAGTCCAACAAAGCTAGATCTTCTTGAAAAAGTAGATCTAGTGTGTTGGGATGGTTAGGGGGTGATATACAATGTTAAGTGCAAAAGGAATAATGCAAATAACAAATAATTGGCAAGAATGTAACTCAATAATGGAAAAAAGAAACAAACTTGCTCATAAATTGATAATTGAATCAACACCCGTCTACAAATGTCAAGGTGTTGAATCTCTATTTGGGATTCACACGGGTTGCACCCAAATAGCCCAAGTGCCAAGCACCGAAGGAGATTTCAAAAACAAATCAGCCGTCCACAAAGGAATTTATCAAAAGATAATGAAAAATGGGGTTAGGGTGGCCTTTATATAGGTTTACAATGGGAGACTCCTAATGGTACTTGAATAAGGAAATAATTCCTAATAACACTAGCATAAGGAAATAATTCCTAGTAGTACTAAAACAAGGAAATAAGAAATTATATAAATACTAGATTAAATAAATAACATAATAAAATAATAATAAAATTTTGGCCGTGGGTCCCACTGATGTTGGCTCGTGCTGGAAATGGCCCATGGCTCGTTGGCTGGCTAGTCATGGTCAGGCCGCATGGCTGGTGCCGTGGTGGCTGGCTGGCTGGCCTGGTCAGGCTGCATGGCTGATGGACAGCACGCAAGGCCTGCGTGCTGGTCAAGCTGTTGGGCAGGCTGGCTGACCAGGTGGTCTGACCATGAGCCAGGCCTGGCATGGCCTGCGCGCGCGCTGGGCAAGCTTGGTTGGTCTGCCTGAGCATGCTGGCTGGGCTGGGCTGGATGACCAGCCCACTAACCTTGCCAGCATGCTGATGCATGCTGTGCGGCACCAAGGGTAGGCCAACAGACTCGTGGGTATGCTGAGGCATGCTGGCCGTGCTGTTGGCTGGCTGCTGCATGGGCTTGCCATGGCATGCTGGTGGCTCGTCAGGGGGACCGACTAGGCATGTTAGTGAGCATGTCGAGGCTTGGCCCAGGGTCACTTTTCTAGAGGGTCTAACAGGTTCACTGTGGTGCATGTGGATGCCGTTGAACTCTGGAAGCCAACAAATCAAAACACCTCTACCAAAATTGTTGGAACCAACCATATGAAAACCACTGGAAAACCAATGAAAGAAAGGGAATGGGATGAGGAGAAAGAGAGGGGAAGGGAAAGGGGGAAGGGAAGGGAGCTGAAGCTCCTCCCGCCTAGTTCAGCCACACTAGGGTTTGAGAGCTCTTTCTAGAGAGAATGTAGAGTCTCTCTCTCTAAAAAGGGGTAGCGATACTTTCCTTTATGTGTAATTCACTAATTGAATAATAGATTTTTACATATCAGCTTTGTGCTAAATGTTTCACGGCGTAGACTTGTATTTAAAAAAAATTCTAAATAATAATAATATGTTATGAAATTAAAAAGAGGCGGCAAGAGAGTAGAAAGATTGTAATATAAACTTAATTTTTTAGGAATTGAATATCATTCACTTCTAATTTATTGTATTGTATAAATGATTTTCAATAGACAACATGAATTAATAAGATTTTTTTTTTTTTAGGAGAATCTGATCTTATTCATGATCAAACAACCAAAGAATAAATACTATCTCCAGTTCAATACACTTCTCTAAAAGGAGTAAATCATCTTTGGCTAACACATGAGCTACTTTATTTAACTTCCTAAGGACATGTCTGATAGACCAACTCTGCACATCTTGCAACAAATCTTTCACATATCAGATAATCAAGCCTTCAATACCCACTTATCCACGTTGCTTTTAGTATCATTTACAACTGAAAGTGCATCACCCTCCAATATAACCTGTTGCAAGCCAAGTTCCTTACACAGCAAAATAGCTTTGAGTAATGTCATACATTCACCCATCTTTGCATTTGGAAATGACAACCTTGAGGCCTGAGAGTAGCAACCATATGACCCTCATGGTCTCTTATTATCAGTTCTATTCTTACCAAACAGTTGACACTATCGATGGCAGCATCCCAATTGAGCTTAAAAGTATGAAGAGGAGGACATTCCCAAGCTTGATCTGATCCTACACAGCAACTAATCTGTTTTGAGGCTCTTGTCTTGAAACTGAAAATTCCTCCACTATGTGTCTAGACTGAATAGCCAGCTCTGTAGGTGAGTTAAACTTTCCATCAAACACGAAACAATTCCTCCCCTTCCAAATTAGATGAGAGGTTACTGCAACCTCAACTAATTCTTCATCTGTCAAAGAGGAAAATAATAGATCAAGCAAAGTATGGAAAGAAGACACCTCCATCTGACTCTTTTGTAGCTTCCTAGAGCTTGAACTCCACACATCCTGAACTGCTCAACAACTCCATAGGGCATGAATAGCAGATTTTGAGTCACTTAAGCAAATAGGACAGTTTGGAGAGTCCACCATCTTCCTTCTAAAGATATTAAGCTTGATAGGCAATGACTCCAAACTAGCTCTCCACATGAAATTTTTAACTACATTAACGACATCCGGCTTCCAAATCTTCGGCCAAATAGCAGAGTGAGAATTAACTTCAGATGATTGCCCCTTCTTCCTTTCCACTAACTCACATTGTAAATGATATGCACTCGTGACTGAAAATTTCCCATCTGCAGTGCACCTCCAAGCCAACCTATCTGGATTATTACATGCACTAATAGGTATTCTTAAGATGGTGTTAACCTCAAGTTCGAGAAAGAGATCTCTCAACAAATTTAGATTCCAAGACCTTGTATTTGGATCAATAAGCTCATTGACCATTGCTTCTCCATCTAACATGCTAACTGATGACTGAATCTTGAAAGAAGTTGGTATTGGAACCCACCTGTCCATCCATATCTTGGCCTCTTCTCCATTCACTATTTTTCATATAAGCCCCTCAGTTAACAAAGACTTTGTTGCTACTATACTCTTCCAGATGAAGGAGCCATGCTTTCCATTTTTTGAACTAAGGAAATCAGTCTTTGGAAAAAAAAACTTTGATTTTAGAACTTGAGAAGCAAGACAATTTGGATTTTGAACAAGTCTCCAACCTTACTTAGTCAATAATAAGATATATTCATGAATTTAAAAGTTATAAGAATGGATATATAAATGAGCTACAATTCTAAGAACTGAAATCTAAATAATCATTCACAAAGTTCCCGTATACATTTATAACATAATAATAATAATAATAATCGTTTGCCATCTATGATTATAAAATTTGGGCTTCTGCCCTTACCCTAAGCCCAAAAAGAAGCATGGCTACCACGATCAGCCTATTGCATATGCAGCAGTGGCCACCCTACCCAAGGCCAGCCCATATCCCTGATTACAAATTCAGAAGCATGGGCCAATCAGATATGCTGTCAATTCAAATTTTAGAGACGTATCAAATGAGGAACCACAAACCATTATTTGGGCGCCTTATATGTATGTATTACAATATCCTCATGATTTAGCCTTCTCTGATTTCTCATCATTTGAAAAAAATAAAATAAAATTCCAGTCATTTACCTAATTACTTCTATTTTGTTTTATTTTATTGTTAAATACGATTATGCTCTAGATCTTATGGTTCAGTTTTATCACAACTGTAATTAGTGTGTACTTTCTTTAAAAATAATTGGAACCGAGTTGAATTCTTTCAAGTAATTTGTACTCAAGTTACGTTAGGTATAAGTTCAAAATAAATGAATTCGATATTCAGTTTTTTGTAAAAATATGAATTAAATAGTTTTTCTTTTATATATATATATATATATATATTTTTTTTTTTTTCAAGATGAGTCCACTTTTTATAAAGAGCGCGTATCTGCAGAGGATTTGTTTATTTGTATTTATCTTTATGCAGCTCATTTATCTTTGTAGTTTACCTGTAGAAACAAGTGAGAGCTGTAGTACTGCCCCTACGAAACCGCGTTTGATTGTGTATTAAAGACAATGGCGATCGATTGTGACAGTGCAACCACTGCCCGCATCCGATGCCAACTGCTTCCCACGGTTTTAGTATCTGTATACAGCTTCCCCAGATGCCTTGATGTTAGAGAACATGCTAATGCAATTTGAAGAAAATGGGTCCCTCCCACCCCCCAATATTTGACATTATTAATAATAATATTAAGGTATACTAAACCCTTGTTGAAGTTACCAAAACCCATGCAGGTCCCACAATTCATATATTTCTTATATTATACAGAGATGGAGGATCCAAATTAATTAGCAACTGAAAATTATCAGTATATATAATTTTTGACGTTTTGCATCCCTTTCAATGGCCGGAGCTTTGCACGTTGGGTAATGATTGCACACGCGATGTTTATAATTCCGAAGCTGTTTTGGGAATATGGGAAATCTTGATCACAATGGTGGGCATTGTGGGCATTGCGGAAACATTAATCTTTGGGTACGTACAAATTAATGACATTAATTGTTATTTCTTTGAGCGAATAATGCAAGGTTTGATCAGACGTAAGATGGAACCATTCATCCACGTATATGATGACGAGTTGATGATGAAATATATTTAAAGGAAATATATTATAAGAAAATTAAAACATTGGTGTCGGCAACTCTGTATTGGTTGTCTGAATTCATTGACTGTAGCATATATATATCCTGAGCTTTTAGGTATTAAAGCGTCCTTTGCTGGTCATGAGTTGAAGCCAGACGATCTCTCTTTTTTCCATGATAAAGGTGGTGCATGGAACCCTACATCTGTCTGCACCTTATCACTTCCCACTAATTGACGCTACATTCGACTGCGTGACCCAAGTGTTCAAGCTGACTCCGAAATTACAGGGAAAACAGACAAATAAAAGTAAAAAAAAAAAAAAAATTATACGAACGATCTTGTCGTGTGGACGTTTTTGTTTGACACCAATAAAACTAGCATAACATGCATGAAAACGTACAGAAAACAGTTGGGACCAGAGCATTTGTGGTCCATTTCACTGCCTCGTGGACCTCGTGGGACAATGCAGCTTGTGTCGGTGCTTCACTCAGATCGAAATACATGCAACAGTACTGAGGACTTATAGTTATATCTCAGGACTGTAAATACATCATCCATAATGCTACAAACTATATAGCTGATCCTCCTAACTCCCAGGATTTTGAAAAAGTATCGGTTTCCTAATTCCCATATTTCGGTTTTTTTTTTTTTTTTTTTTTCCATCATTAATCTATATATGCATTAAAATTAATTACATCCCAATTCAGATCTGCATGCATTTTGCTTCGGTAAAAGCATATTCATGTACCTCCCATGAATGGTGACAGCTAGACAAAAAATATTAAGTATGCATACCTACATACTTTCTAGCTTGTCTTTCATAGATCATTGTAATTAACCGCGCGCCTCATTGCGAGAAAGGCCGCAGTTAGTTGAGGAGAGTGATACTTGATGAGGCTCTTCTATCGATCTGTGAACTTTTAGGTAGGAGGATTAACGTGGCATAGTCAAGAGGCCACAGGCATATGCAGCCTATTATTGAAGAAGTACTTCGATGGAGTACTGGTACTAGTGCCAAGCTGCCATGCACTAACAGATCAAAGCTAAAATGTACTTTTCATATGTACTAGAGTAATTAGGTAGTATAATTGCAGCACCAAACAGCGGTCTCTCTCCGACTCTGATCTCCCTCTCCAGCAGCGAATTGAATTAACTATATAAGGTCTTCATGCTTCAGAACAAAGCGAGACATGAAATGCAAAAACTCACAATCATATTGGTCAATAGAAAAGGGCCCTTGGTTTTTTACGCAAACACTCTGCATTTTGAACCAATATTAATGGCCCTACAGATATATATATATATATATATATATATATAGACTCACCCAATTTCTTTTTAGGATCTAATCGGCTGATCAAGTTTTTGAAGCATAGCCTTTCCGTACTTTAGTAGACATGCATGGTGTAAGAATACTTAATAGAGAGAGAGGTATATATGTTTAATTAATTAGTAGCGGAAGCTGCGAAACTGCCTTCCAGTATATGTCTGACCGAAGGACCAGCTGGGTGGGGCAACATTGTATGAAACCACACTGTGCCCATTGCTGGTTGTGACAACAAAAGAGAGGCTTTGTCCGTTGAGATATGAATTGCTCTGCCAATTTTGGCCCCAATTCCTTGACATTGCCTGCCACCCAGTTCTTGAGCCCCTGATGGCCACTGCATGCACGTCCCCAGCACCACCAACATTGGTCACTAGAACTAAATTGAAGTAGGAATGGCCATTAATGGTGAACCTAATCCCTCCTCTTCTCCTGCAACTAACCCTGCAAAACCCATGGGTACGTATAAGGATTAACCGAGAGAGAGAAAACACTTGTGAGTACGTAAAATGCTCACTACTTTACCTTCTGTAAATCACGGGAACAACCCCAGCTCTGTATTGTGCAATGTGCTGGAAGATTGGCTGAGAGAGATCAAAGTGTTGCTGGGGAGGGTCACACCATCCTCCTGGTGGGCAGAAATTAGTGGCGGTGACCACAATGGAGCCTGGGAGGCACCATTTTGGATCATTTGCACATCTAATCTCAAAGCATGCCCCGCAGCTTAGGCCATTGTTGAACAATGCAGTGCTCAGTGCTGCTGTGTTAATCCCATAACCCTGGCTGTATAGGTTTCCATACCCACATGCGCCACCTACGAGGTAGCCAATTAAAATGATCATGAAATGTAAAAGTATTATAAAAGTACTAGATTCATGAAGTCGATTTAGTAACATACCCATCGTCCCAGAAGCATCACCTCCACCATAGAAAGTGGCACGAGCATTTGTCCAACCGCCGTGGTACCCATGGACAGATGAGACGATTGAGATAAACAGCACCAGAAAGAAACCAAAAGGAACCATTTTTCCCTTACAAATTAGCTAACTAGCTCTACGAGAATTGAACCAGCTTGCTTTAGTCGACTTGTATAAGGAAGCTGTGAAGAGGGAAGTTTTGAGGGGGAATATATAGAGGTCAGTCAACGTCACACATGACTGACAACCTGACTCAACTTTGAGCTGTTGGGACCATGCAACATGACTGGGTGTAATAAGATGTTTTGAACCTTTTGTTACGGTGAACTGCTGTAGCTACTCTCGTTTTAACGCATATTAAAGAAGTTTTGAGGGTTAAGACAGCTTGTTTTCAAGCTGACTTGAAAAATATCTTTGTACGCAAAGTGGGGCACGAAGAATTTTTCTGAGTTCCAAATTTTCTATATCCACCGTATATGCACACATGACTAATGGTTGCAGTAGCAAGACATGGCGGGAAATCATGTCTCGAGACAGTAAATAATGCCCGTAAGGCAGCTAGCTATCGAGGCAAAAGTTGCTGAAACTAATTACAATATTTTCCCTGTTTTGATATCAATATATAGCTTACCAGAGTTAGCACGAGTGATCTTCCCCTACAATTCTTAACAGCTTATATATTCTGGCTCTATTGCCTTTGAAACCTTCCGCCTGATATTAAGAGGTCGGGGGAACAACCAACCAAAAAAGGAGATCATTAGATCCTTTCGACATTGCAGTTTAATTTCCATACACTCAAAAAATATTTCAGCTTTAATTTTATGTTTGAGATACATTACTTGTGCTGATGTATTACAAGCATGACTAAGGAGCAAAGTGATCGAAACTCCATGAGGAAATGGATCTCAAGACTCGAAAGTTGTTACGTACGCACTGGATTAATAAGGCTCTTACACGAAGTACTTATTGTTGAAACTTGGCTATGTCTATGAGGAAATTAACCAGTAGTACTTACTGGTAGAGGATTTACCCCCTTTCCAGGAAATCCAAACATAAATTTATGGCGTAAGAAAATGTAATTTTCCTGATGCATGGAATGTTTTATATCTTTATATATATAAAGAGGCTATGAAACGGAAATTGTTGTTTTAATAGAAATTGTAAACGGAAGTTTTTGTTTTTAATATAAATGGTTATTAATGCAGTTAAATTTAATTGATTTTTCATTCAATTATGAATGTCCGTCTGTATTCTGTGAAAAAAAAAAATTGTCCATTAATTATGCATGTCTGTTTATTTATGAAACTGTCAATCTCCATTTCCGATTTCAAGAACAACTCCACGGTCGCTTCGCCAGCTTCGGCTTCACCAAAATCTTCCAATGCTTCGATACGGAAGAAGATGGTGGGCCTGGTTTCTAGTGACCTTCCCTTTGATTCCCATGTGCTTTTTCATTCATTTTGTGGTTTATTAACGAGGTTCTCTACTGTTGTAGAAGCCTAATGGTCCCAAACCACGGCCGCCGAAATCATATTCGAAGTTGCCCTCCTCAGCTCGGGGTGAGATCGAGATAGAGATAGCCGAGGTGTTGTACAAGATGGGGAGGTAGCCCTAGGGCCCTCGTAAGCAGGAGATCCTGGACACCGATTCCATGAAGTTCGACCCAAGAGAAGCCAATAAATCCTCATGTGACACCAAATCAAGGGTCTTGTCGCCAATCTCAAACTCAGTGTGCAGTACCCCAGTCATTGTCTATTTTGCCTTAGAATTCGCTCCTCTGTTGCTCCTATATCCATTGTTGGTGGGTAGTCTGGGCCTTGATGGCTTACTACATTTTTTTTAGTACTCTTTTGCATTACTTTCTTTTTCTCAGAGTTGAAATTCTTTTCTTCCTCGAGTGACTGATAAAATTTGTGTCTTTGTTTAGAATCGGTTGCACCAATGAGGAAAAAATGGCGACTGGTCAAGTATGACAACGAGAACGCTTTGATTTTCACAGTCAGGAATGCTCCCATTTCAAAAACCACGAAAGTCAAGACTAATCAGCCGATAAAAACCAAAACTTCCTCATCCCGTGGCTTCGAGAAGAGCTCGGGATCCACTGCTAAAAATGGCAAAGCATTGTAAGATTTAGCCAACACCCAAGCGATACTGGTGTCATCGGTGGCCCAATCAAAATCAGCAATTAAACCGGAAAGGAATCATATATCGGATTCAAAGGCTTTGACTAAGGAATCGGAGGAGATCGCAGTGGATATTGACGAAGGAGGTGAGGGACCCACTTCTAAACCTCATTTCCAAACCTCCCTCCCTTTGTAGAGCTTTATGGCAGGAGGTTCGTATGTGGAATTCCTTTTATGGGGATTTCATCTTTGTTCTGTTTCTCTATTTCTTTTGTGGGGTTTTTTGAAAAATGTACTCCTACTTACTCTTTCACTTTCTTCTTCCATTTTTGTTTCAAATGAATTATTCGCACAAGGTCTACTGATACTGGAATAGTGTCTTTCCACTCAGTCAAGTGAGATCCCAGATGCTGAAAACTCGAGGGGATCAATTTTTCTGGCTATGTCTACCTTATTCTTGGAAAGGTTTCCCTTTTTCTTTTATTTTTCTATGAAATTTTTAGTTTAAAAAATTTAGATTAAGTTTGAGTTTGGTGGGTTTTAGAGGGGATTTTGGCAAGGCAATCAAAAAATTTAAGAGAATCCAAGATTTAAAGCACTATTCTTTGGGCGTTAAAGGTAAATATTTGCATTTTTAAAGTCTAATTTCTTGCATTCTCATTGAATTTGTGAAACTAAACTCAAATGGAGAAAATGGTATTGACCAGAAGTTCTGTTGGTGTCCTTGATATAGTGGCTGCAATGGAAGCTCTTGTTGGGCTTCATCTCAGCAATGTTTTTGTTTTTCGTTTGGGTCTAAAGCATAGGAAGGAGTCTTTTGATAGAAAAGAGTCAATGGTAGTGCACTGTGGGTTGGTTTAGCTTTTGTTCCTATGGGTTTTATTAATGTTTGTCGAATATGTTTGTCAAATATTTTGACTTTATTCAGAATGATTAGGCTTCACCTTTATTTATAGATCTTATATGATGGTTCTTAATCACACCTTTTAACTACCATAAGCAACCATGTAGGATATAATGGAGTGAAGAGATTGGAGGATTTCCTGGTTGAAACTCACGAACAAGGAGGATGTTTTTCATAGTCTTGCTTGGGAACGATTAAGTGCCTCTCATATGGTTGGAAAATGGCAGAACAATGATTCTAATTTTTTATTTTATTTTATTTTATTTTATTACATATGGTTTAAAGATGGCTTGTAGTTGTTCATCTTATATTATGAGTTTATGGTATTTTTATTTATGACATTTTAGCAATTGGTTATATTATGTTGAGGTTAATTTTTTTTTTCAAGAAATTTTATTCTCTTGAACAGTATGAAAGTAGTAAAATGGAATAAGAAGAGAAAAAAAGTTAAATATTTTGCTATTTTTGTTTTGTTATTTTATTTTATACCAAAAATTGAAAGGTTCTTTTATTGAGAATTCTGTATGGTACTTTTGTTCAAGAAAATACAGCACAAAAGTAATTTGTACTGTATGGTTTGGGGTTGATAATGGTTTGAGGTTCTATTTTTTTTTGCATGTTATCATTTTTTTCCTTTAGTTAATCTTTTTTGGTTTGTTTCTTCAAGTAATCTGCACTTTTTGGTGGAGAATATGCACTTTTTGATTTAGAGTTGATGTTGCTTTGAGGTTTGTATGTCTTTCAGATGTCTTTTTTTCAGTTTGGATTTGTATTTTTTTTTATTAATATATTTAGCTCAGTTTGTATATTGTTGGGTTTCCTTTCAGATTTTTGAAATAAACAGATAGCTTTAATTCTTTTTTTTTAAATGTTTATGATTGTCATTTTTATTTATTTTGGTTTGCCTTCTAATTTATTTTACGCTACCCATGTTTTAAATTTACATATAATGTCATATTTTGTTAGGGTGTATAATAAAAAAATAAATGTTATTTTTATCTACAACATACATAAAAGATAGTCAACATAGAAAATAACTCTTATTCTCAAAAGTAAAAATCTCAATAAACTAATTGTGTTGCATAATAAAACTTATATTGATTTATAGTATTTCAATTTTCTGCATATTAATTTTTTACGTCTTTATTAATCATGTGATGTTATTAAATATTTATTATGTAGGAGCATTTACCATATATTGAGAATATTACAGCACAAGCTTCACAAAAATATTAGATGATTTAACTTGCTGCAGACCAAGACAAATTCAACCAACAACACAAAAACTTCAACGTAGTCTCGATTGGTCCCCTATAACATGGCCCAGAGCTATAATGATGATGAAAAAAAAAACACATTTTGAGCTGATATTTTTATTAAACTTGAATTAAGTTTGTCCTAAACAAATTTGCCAAAACTAGCAACATGATGAATGTGACGCCCCCAAATTCCGTTTGGGATTGGACGGACATTTGAAGTGTCGAGACATGTAACACAAGGTTACCTGTCCCGTTCATGACATATAAGATGCAATGTTCCTAACATGCATCTAACATTATGCAATATTCGTAGCGGATAAATTATTTCTTTAGCAATACTATGCACCAAATTGAAAATATCCCAAATGCTTAAAACATACTTGATATATAAAGACTCATTGAACAACTAAGATCATAACACTAGTCCAAAATGATTATGATTCAAAAAGTACTGGAGATGCAACTCCATCGTACAAGTAGTAATTTACATTAACTACTATATTAACATTGACGTCGCATCGTCGCTCAGTCAACTGTGTCTAGTTGGTCAGCTCCTGATTCTCCTTCAGATCCTGTAACAAGATCTACCATTCGGGGGGAATGGTAATTGAGACTACCACAGTGAGATTTGATTACAAATCTCAGCAAGTTAACAAAAAACTTCCACACAGACTAATGATGCATGGATGACAGTAAAAGCATAAATGCATAATCAAATTCATAAGTAATTAAAGCATAACTTGGCATACAACATAGCATAATTGACATAACTTAAATTGAAACATGAACTGAACTGAACTTGACTTGACATGAACTTGATCTGAAACTTGACTTATCATGAACTTGTTCTGAAACTTGACTTAACATGAAAAATACATACTCCACAGTTGTTGTGGCCCCATGTATTTTACGTGTAAATACATACTCCACAGTTATTGTGGCCCCATGTATTTTACACAAACTTGACTTAACATGAAAAATACATACTCCACAGTTGTTGTGGCCCCATATATTCTACGTGTAAATACATACTCTACAGTTATTGTGGCCCCATGTATTCTACACAAACTTGACTTAACATGAAAAATACATACTCCACAGTTGTTGTGGCCCCATGTATTATACGGAAACTTATTCTTTAACTGCTTAAATACATATTCCACAGTTGTTGTGGCCCCATGTATTCTACGTGTCACAATTGATGTGTCTCACGTAGTGTATGCATCACAATTGCTGTAATAGCCCGCTAGAAATTCAATTATAAAATTTCTATTAACTTTAGGAACCTCGTGAAAACCCCATAAGTTTTCACGAATCCATTAATCGTATAGGTTTTTGTCTAACTACATAGTTAGTGTTATTATTTACTATGGTATCAGAAGTGTGTTTTGATTATTGGAGATAGTTAGAAGTGTCAAAATGTATTATGGTTTGTGCCATTAGACTCGAAGGGCTATTTAAAGTCTTATGGCGCAATAACATTTTTTCATATTTTCGGACAAAACGTCTGTTCAAAACTATAGATATTATTGGATAAAAAGAAATATCTTGAGGTAATTTTCATGAATATTATTGGGTAAAAATATTTTGAGTTGATTTTTATAGATATTATTAGATAAAAATATCTTAAGTTGATTTTTTGTAGATATTATTGGATAGAATATTATGAGATAATCTTTTATAGATATTTTGGATAGGAGAAAACTGCACTCAACTCTCAACTCCAGCCTCATCTCTTCCATATCTCATCCATAATTATCTCCAGCCACCTCTCCCCACGAAATTATCTTCATTTACACTTTCCATTGAAAGAATATCAAACACTCTCTCTCGGACAGCTTTTAGGAGGTATTTTGCACGCCAATTTCGAAGCTGTTGTAAGTGTTTTATCATAAAGTCTCCTTCATATAAGTTGTTTCTTTTTTAGTCTAGTCTACATGGATATCTTATTTGCCCCATTTGAAGATCATTTGGTCAGTCAAATATTGTATAAACTATAGAAAGGTCATTCTGGGAGGTAAACTGGAGAATATGTTATAGTTTGGAGTTTTTGACCAAACTAATGGATAGATATTGGTCCGAAATTTTTATGGAGTATTGTTAACATGTATATATGACTATTGGTTGAGGATTTTTGCATGATTAAAGGTTTTGATGAAAGATTTTCTTAGATTTAGAAACTTAGAAACTGGAAGAGGAAAAACAGTTTCTGTTTTGAGAAAGTTTAACTCTTTGGTGGTCTAAACCTATTCTAATGATTTTGATAATTTTATTGGAGGATCCTAAACATCTTATATACATGTTATATTATTATTTTGAAGATATTTGATGTTAGTTTCAAAGATATGAAATTTTATGCAAAGAGATATTCAGATAAGCCAAAGTGTGGATATTCTTGGCTAAATTTATGTTTTGGTTAATTTCTAACCATGTGATCTTAAATTAGAAGCTTGTATATGTTTTAGGACATCTTTTTAAACCATGTAATGGTTTGGTTTGAAGAACATATATTTATAAGTCATAGATCAAGAGATTTATCAAAACTAGTTGAGGAAAAAGTTTCTGTTTTTAGACTAAGTGTAAAACCAAAAACTCCAAATGTTATTTTGTGATTTTGGTAACTTTAGTTTGATGATTTAAAGCATGGTTGATGTTAGGATGATATTATGAATATGTTAGAAGTAAGATTTTATTTTTGAAATTCTTGGAGATGTTTTGATTTAAGGTCAAAACTTGTGATTCAAGTGCTTGGATCTTTTTACAAAAAAGTTTGGTGTTAATTATTAGCTTTTTCTAAATGGATGTTTTAAGTATGGTTTTGAACTTAGGATTGGAAGATGTTTGTTGCAAAATTTTGGTTTAAGCATGAGTTTTGAAGTTGGAAGGAATTGCAACAAAAATCAAGGGAAATGGCCTATGGATGTTTCGGCCATAGTGTGTTCTTCATAGTTGTGTTTTGTTTTTAATTTTTATGAGTTGATATTTAAGTTTAGGAAAAAATTTACATGAGGAATGTAAATTTTGGAAACTTTTGGAGTTAGTATGCAAAATCCTTAAGTTATGGGTAAAACGGTCATTTTCCCACATGTAGAGAGTAAAATGAAAATTTTACTCTTTAAGTTTGTATTTTCCATATTTCAAATATTTAGTGATTTAGTTCTAACTTTTAGAATCACTAATTACAGTTCCTCGTGGTCGCACTTGAAGTTTTATAAGAAACGCGGAGATCGAGGTAAGTTAGCTTTTAACTTACTAGCAGTCTACTGTGTATGTGTGCTAAGTAAAAGAACTACAGTGTATGTATGTATGTTATCATATATGTCATGCCATGTCAAGTTATCACGTAATTGTCTATTATACAGAATTTATTCTCTCATCAATTTTTATCTGTTACATAATATATTCTGTCATGTATTATTATACATTACAAGTATGTCATGTTAAATATGTTGTCTGTTATATGTTATGCCATGTTACGAAATGTTTCTATCTCAAGTTGGTCATGTATTTCAAGTTATGTTTAAGTCAAGTTTGTGTAAAATACATGGGGCCACAACAACTGTGGAGTATGTATTTACACGTAGAATACATGGGGCCACAACAACTGTGGAGTATGTATTTTTCATGTTAAGTCAAGTTTGTGTAAAATACATGGGGCCACAACAATTGTGGAGTATGTATTTACACGTAGAATACATGGGGCCACAACAACTGTGGAGTATGTATTTTTCATGTTAAGTTAAGTTTGTGTAGAATACATGGGGCTACAACAACTGTGGAGTATGTATTTTTCATGTTAAGTCAAGTTTGTGTAGAATACATGGGGCCACAACAACTGTGGAGTATGTATTTACACGTAGAATACATAGGACCACAACAACTGTGGAGTATGTATTTACACATAGAATACATGGGGCCACAACAACTGTGGAGTATGTATTTTTCATGTTAAGTCAAGTTTATGTAGAATACATGGGGCCACAACAACTGTGGAGTATGTATTTAACTGCATTGTAATGTGTAGAATACATGGGGCCACAACAACTGTGGAGTATGTATTTTTCATGTTAATTCAAGTTTCAGAGCAAGTTCATGCTAAGTGAAGTTTCAGATCAAGTTCATGTCAAGTCAAGTTCAGTTCATGTTTCAATTTAAGTTATGTCAATTATGCTATGTTGTACGCCAAGTTATGCTTTAATTACTTATGAATTTGATTATGCATTTATGTTTTTACTGTCATCCATGCATCATTAGCCTGTGTGAAAGTTTTTGTTAACTTGCTGAGATTTGTAATCAAATCTCACTGTGGTAGTCCCAACTACCATTCCCCCCGAATGGTAGATCTTGTTATAGAACCTGAAGGAGGATCAGGAGCTGACCAATTAGACACAGTCGACTGAACCACGGTGCGTCGTTAAATGTTAATATAGTAGTTAAATTACTATTTGTACGATAGAGTTGCATCTCCAGTACTTTTGGATCATAACCATTTTGGACTAGTGCTGTGATCTTAGTTATTCAATGGATCTTTATATATGAAGTTTGTTTTAAGTATTTGGGATATTTTTAATTTGGTGCATAGTATTGCTAAAAAAAAAAATTATCCGCTGCGAATATTGCATAATGTTAGATGCATGTTAGGAATATTGCATCTTATATGTCATGAACGGGGGCAGGTAACCTTGTGTTGCATGTCTCGACGCTTCAAATGTCCGTCCGATCCCAAATGAAATTTGGGGGCGTCACAATTGTTGTGACCCATACATAAGTAATCAAGATGAAACGTAACTGGAATACGAAAGGAATGAAGCCCTGACGTAACATAACGTGACTTGAACATAACTTGAAATACATGACCAACTTGAGATAGAAATATTTCGTAACATGGCATAACATATAATAGACAACATATTAACATGATATACTTGCAACAGTGAATATTACATGACTTGACATACATGTAATAGATGACATACTTAGCATGACGTACTTGTAATGTACAGTAATACATAACAGAATATATTATGTAACAGATAAAAATTGATGACAGAATAAATTCTGTATAATAGACAATTACGTGATAACTTAGCATGGCATGACATATATGATAACACACATACATACACTGTAGTTCCTTTACTTAGCACACATACACAATAGACTGCTAGTAAGTTAAAAGCTAACTTACCTCGATCTCCGCGTTTCTTATAAAACCTTAAGCGTGATTACGAGGAACTGTAATTAGTGATTCTAAAAGTTAGTACCAAATCACTAATAAATTGAAATATGGAAAAATACTAACTTAAAGAGTAAAATTTCTATTTTACTCTCTGCATGTAGGAAAATGACCGTTTTACCTATAACTTAAGGATTTTGCATACTAACTCCAAAAGTCACTAAAATTTACATGCCTCATGTAAATTTTGTCCTCAATTCATATATCAATTTAGAAAAATTTAAAACTAATCACAACTATTAAAACTTCATAGGGCCGAAATTCTCATATGCTATTTCTATTGATTTTTGTTTCCAACTTGTTTTGATCAACCTTTTGATCTATGACTTATAAATATGTGATCTTCAAACCAAACCATAACATGGTTTAAAAAGATGTCCTAAAACATATATAAGCTTCTAATTCAAGATCACATGGTTAAAAATTAACCAAAACATAAATTTAGCCAAGAACATCCACACTTTGGCTTATTTGAATATCTCTTTACATAAAATTTCATATCTTTGAAACTAACATCAAATATATTCAAAATAATAATATAACATGTATATAAGATGTTTAGGATCCTCCAATAAAATTATCAAAGTCATTGGAATAGGTTTAGACCACCAAAGAGTTAAACTTTCTCAAAACAGAAACTGTTTTTTCTCTTCCAGTTTCTAAGTTTCTAAATCTAAGAAAATCTTTCATCAAAATATTTAATCATTCAAAAATCCTCAACCAATAGTCATATATACATGTTAACAATACTCCATAAAAATTTCGGATCAATATCTATCCATTAGCTTGGTCAAAAACTCCAAACTATAACATATTCTCCAGTTTATCTCCCAGAATGACCTTTCTATAGTTTACATAATATTTCACTGACCAAATGATCTTCAAATGGGACAAATAAGATATCTATGTAAACTAGACTAAAAAAGGAACAACTTATATGAAGGAGATTTTATGATAAAACACTTATAAAAGCTTCGAAATAGGCGTGCAAAAGAACTCCTAAAAGCTGTCCGAGAGAAAGTGTTTGATATTCTTTTAAAGGAACGTGTAAATGAAGATAAGTTCGTAGGTGATGGCTGAAGATGCTTATGGACGAGATAAGGAAGATGATAAGGCTGGAGTTGAGAGTTGAGTGTAGTTTTCTCCTACCCAAAATATCTATAAAAGATTATCTCAAAATATTCTATCCAATAATATCTACAAAAATCAGTTTAAGATATTTTCCAAATGTGGAGTAGACTTGGAAGAGTAAGGTGGCTAAAATCTTTTCATGTGTATTTTAAATCTCTATTCTTAAGATATTTTTCAAATGTGTATTTTGCTTAGGTGTCATGATCTCACACCTTGATTTCCTTCACAATTCCATCTAATGGTTTCTCTTTGTGCCAAGTATCTAATACTATTCATTATGTGTGGTTAGGATCTTGCCATGTGTCCAAATAAAATTTCGCTAACTTAATTTGGACATTTCACACTTTGATTTTGAAAACACTGCACTTAGTTGTTTACCGAGGTTACTATTCACTCCAAAAATAAACGTAATAAACTTAGTACTGAAAAATCCTAAATATTCAATTAAGCCTAGTGGTGTAAACTATAATGTATTCTGACACTTCTAACTATCTCAAATAATTAAAAGCGCATTTCTGACACCATAGTGAGTGATAACACTAACTATGTTGACAGGCTAAAACCTATGCGATTAGTGGATTCGTGAAAACTTATAGAGTCTTCACGAGGTTCTTAAAGTCAATAGAAATTCCACAATTGAATTTCTAGCGGGCTGTTACAATGAATCTGCATTACTTTATGTTGAATTTTGAACTAATGTTTTTCTATTTTGATATGTGCAAACATGTAATTACTATACTCCACTTAACTATTGTTATTTAAAAAAAAGGTTGAAATAAGATTTTCTTCCCTATATATTAAAATTTTTATCAGGATTAATTTTTTATGAAAAATATTATTTTTTTCTCTGAAATAACCAATTAACCCAATTAGATAAATGTGCATTACACGTTACTCCTCTACTAATGTGTGTGTGTGTATATATATATATTTTGGAGTGATCAAACGCAGGAGAAGGTACCCAGATAACCTTATACATACAAGCCACACAAATTTCTCCACATCTGTCCTCCCATGCATATATATGCCAGCCAATGTGTGACCAGAAAAATAGCAGTCATTTTCTGCATTAATGTTGTCTGCCTCAGACCAGTATATCACATGCATAATTGCATATTGCCATGATTTGAAGGGATGTAACAGTACTTAGTTCTATCATCTTTATTATCCCCAATTTTTGTCGACAAAAACCTATAGTGATAATGGCTAACCCACCTAAATCAATTTGCATACAGCATTGACAACATTATAAAGACAATTTTCATGATTTATTATAGACAGATAAACTCGTATCCGTGGTCCTTTGTAATTATCGTCAATGATTTAGCTATATAGTTTGGTCAGGAGATTGTGATCAACGATGGGAACTGAAGCAGCCTTTGAATAACCATCTGATCAATGCTTAAGATAATGAAGCTAGGATCATTAATTAACGAGGTGACCATACGTGTTGTCTGGTCACCGGTCAACATCAATGAAGCAAACCAAAGTGGTCACTTTCTGATTTACACATACAGGGTTTTTTTATAGTGGGTTCTAGATCATGATATTCGGTGCTGTTTGAAAGCAGGATATTGAAATAATTAGCAGCTACTTACAATAGAATACTCCTAGAAGGCTATAACGGCTCATCTGCCCCAGCCAGTTGACATTGTCTTTAACCGGCAATGGAATCCAGATTCCAGCCAAGTTGGCGAATACAGACAAGAAAGTTATTTTATTTTTTATTTTTTTCAGTAAAAGAATAAATAGAGAGGGACCATAGCGTAAAGAACTCATAAATGAAGAAATACATTCTTAGTCCTCTCGACAGAAGCCAGGGCCCACAATCTCCGGGCTAGGTAAGAGTATACATTCAGAAACAAGTAGGCCCAAGCGAACATAACATCATGTCATCACGGATAGATGACAGAAACTGCTTAATTGTTCTCGCACAGGTTGTGAAACGTTCGATGGTCGGGCATCTTCATCTAAATCAAACCCTGCGAATTGGTCCCTTTCGGACACTCCTATTACCGTTGATCAGCTGAGAGCGGCAGAGACAGAAACCTCCGTTTTCCAAGCTACCAATAACTTGAAGAATTACCAATATATTGTCTAGTGCTGGCACAATATTGACTCGACCATATGCATTGCATGGAGGTTTCTATCTTCTCCGTTACTCTACTCACCAACCACCTCCAGGTTTAAGGTAATACCCACAAAATTCATTATAACTAGAAAATATAAAAGGTGGGTAACAAACGGTCAATTTCAAATGCACCCAAAATGGAAAGATTAGGATATCTGGAAGCATGCCACATTAAACAAATTTAAAACAGTTGCAAGTTTCTTTCAGGGTAGAATAAACACGATCAAGTTCCGGAATAAGCAAACGAATATGTGGAGAATGTGTTTACGAGATGTTGAGAGAGCAGGACAACAGAGACTAAAATTGCTAATATAGAAAAAAAGATACAGCCTATTGACCATAGTATGTATGCTGACCAGGAGGTGAAGCATCACCAGGTCGCACATTCGTTGGAACCATTGGAGAAAATCCCATTGAGGTAGTAGGAATTTGGCTGGTAGGTGTGAGTGGTGAGGAACCTGCTGGCACCGCTGCAGTGGCATATGCAGGAACCGAGCCTGCAAAAGGTTGACCAGGATAAGTGCTACCAACCGAGCCAAATGGGATTCTGCCAGCCTGCATGGTGGGATCCCATGGAGCCATCTGTCCACCAGGATAGTGAGGTGGCGCAGCACCTCCAGCAGTAAAATCATTTCCAGGATAGATTGGACCAGCCTGAGGATTTTGCCAAGTTGCTGGAGCACCAGGGAGACCTGACACTGGTTGCGCTGCAAGCAAACTCGCATCTGGGATTGTATAATCTCTACTTTTATCACTGTAAGCCTATAACAAACGTAAAACAGAAAGCCTGATTATCAGAAAATATTCTTAAAAGTATAATATAATATAATTAACAATAAACAAGGGCAGTTTAGCGTCAGGAAGCATACAGTCAAGGACCATATTCCATCAAGAAAGGACCGACTTTTTCTTCTAAGGATGTCTTTCATTATTTCCATTTTATTTATTTTTTTCTCATCAACATTAACTCAAATTACATATTTATACCTTTACATTGAGATCAGTATGACGAGAGTATGATAGATGAAGCTTACAATAGCCACCATCATATATGCAATGTCCCTCTAAAGCCTCCCTGGCAACTGCTGCGGTGCTAATATCTGAAGAGAACAAATCAAAAATCATCTGAGAGCCTCGAAAAGTTAAATTAAATTTTTAAAAAATAACACTACAGAATTTTTTTTTAAAATAACCTTAAAACTCAAATATAGAGAGAAGAAGCAAAACACAAACAAACAAACAGGGCAATAAATGAAAATACCAGTATCAAAGAATCAATAAGGTCCCAAATGCCTGAGCAACATTAAAAGGAAACAAAACCAGCCAAAATAAGAGAATAAGGGGTTGTTTGGAAGAGGTTTCATCTCATCCCATCTCATTTTATCTCATTCTAACATCCCTCAAACACAAACACTGTTCAATTTCAAATATTCAACCTTTTCATCTAATCATTACAATTTTTCCAAACTTCTCAACAAAACACAAAAAAAATTCAACTTTTTTAAATCTCAAAACAAATATAATATTAAAAAATTATATTTTCCAATATTTTAACTTTATAATATTTTTATTTAACATTTTCTCTCATTTCCCAAAATTTAATAAAACGTCATAACTCAAACCATTTAACTACTATTAACAAACCATTTCACTACCGTTCACAAACCATCTTACTACTATTAACAGATTTCTCATCTCATCTCATTCCCCTAGCATCCCCTAAGATAATGTGGTAGAAGTAAGACAACAATAGACCTTCAACAATACAACCAGCTAAACTGTTTAACCCATGCCTGTTGGTGGATCCTTCTTCATTTCTATCCCCTATTCTTCAACAAGTAAACAGGACACTTGAAAAAAATAAGTAAAAGTCTGCTGGTGAATTGACGGACTTGAATCTACACACTGCATTTGAACAGAGTGATAACAGGTTTATATTTCAAAAGCTCATATATTAAAATTTAGCAGTCCCACAACTCTTATTAAATAACTTAAGGTGCAATGAGATATCAACACTAGAGCAGGAACCAAAGATTGGCCTTCGCTGAGAGGTATGGTAGATTATAAGAATGTCCTTGTATCGCAAGATTGCATCAGTTTTTCAATGACATTATCCAATCATAGTCACTAAATAGTGCAACTTGCATTATAGATCACATACCATGATGATAATGGGCTCCCTAAACTCGATGGCACCCTAAGATAACAGTCAAAGTGACATACAAAATGAATTAGAACTATCCAAGGAAAAGCCCAAACCACATTTAGACCTACAAGTCAAAAGAGCTAGACAAGGTTACAATTGACAATTGGATCCCCTTAGAAATCACTATAAAGGGAATGAACTTTTCCTTCCTAGACAATGTGGGATTCCATTCACCACCTCTTGTGCTTAGTCTGGGGAATGAACTGTTCCTTCCTAGATAACGTGGGGTTCCATTCACCACCTCTTGTGCTTAGTCCGGGGTTGTGTTGGATGGGGTACCAGCCACTGGGTTCACTTAAAGGTTCAATGCTTGGCTAAGAACTGGGCCGCCTTTTTTTTTTGGTGGGGGGGATCAAAGATGACAAGTTGAGATTTTCAACCACATGGTCAAATGACTGAAGGAATTTTTCCGTCTTCGTTCGGTCTTGCTCAAAGTGAAAGGAACAAGGAAAAAACATGTGTAAGGATGCTAACATGCAAGACAGAGAATACAACAAGGTAAAAGGATGCATGAAATTAAAGCAATAAGAATTTGAGCGAAACTAAATATCACAAAGGAAGATACATACCAGGATATTGGATAAGTGCCTGGGTTTGACCATTCTTCTCAAATATAGCAATTTTCTGGACGGTACCGAATGCAGAGAAAACCTGTGACAGGGAAACCGGCACAACTGCATGAATAAGTGCCACCCAGTTTATTATCACTTCAAATTGGTAAGTGTACAACCCTCACCGTGTGAAGAACATCCACAGTGACAGCATACTGCATATTCTCTATCGAGGCAAGAAGAACATTACTCTCAGGTTCTTTCCTTTTTCCATCAGGCCCTAAAGCAGGCTGGAAATGACAGGTAGTTTGTGTCATGCACCACTGCCGAATGCAATCAATACCATAAGAACAAGAAGGTACCTGAGCAATTCCATCAATTGCAGTAGGATTAACGGGTAAGTATGGATTCGTATAGTCCCTGCAAGATTATGCAAACAAATTAATCACAGCTTTCATAAAGTGCTACTAGATAGAAACACATCCATGTTACTAAAAACAGAGACTGACACTCCATTACAATTATTTTTATCAAATTGGTAATAAAAAAATAAAGGCAACACAGCAAAAACCCAAGTTAAAATTTTGCTGAAACAGAGAGTAATCTGTTTTATTTTTCATCAAATTTTTTTACAAGTACTTCAAAACAAAATAAGAGTATAGGAAGTTACACCCAATTTCCAGTGAAATATAATTAACTAAAAAAGAGCATATCATGTTCTGAAAATTCAACTGCAAAAGAGTATTAAACTACTACAGTTAATTTCAGTCAACTCTCAAAGCACACTGAAAGAATATATGGGAAAATGCTTTACGATTTCCAGTGAGACTGGTAAAAGTGAAGGATGACAATGATGGTATCTAACAAGCCAAAATTACAATTCTCCTTCAGTTATCTAACATGCCATCATGTTGCAATTATAATTGCCTAGGATTGACTGCCCAGGATGATCACAATTGACTCCATAAAGAAGCAATGGTGGCACCAATGCTCCGTGACAATTAATAATAAACTCTGACTAGAATGACATCAACAAATGTATAAACTATTATCAAAGATTGAGGAAATTACTAAGCGGCCATGACAACACATCTGTGTTCTGCCTACGAGGCTTCACTAACCCCTAGATGACAAAAAGTGCAAAAAAAGATTAGCATAATTCAAAATCCAAAATCAATAACATACAAGAACAAATACAAAAGATTTGAGTAAGCAAAATTTTCAACACGAAAGCTCTTTTCTAAGGAAACAGATTACAGAATCTCCAGATTCCATTATTACCTGCTTCTGTGAGACTGGAACTTAATGTTCAGATCAGTGTGTGCCGAATATGAAATACGCAAGTGACATGAATTAACATGCTCTGGAAGCAAATACCTGTATTTAAACCATCAAAACACAATTAGAAAGCTCCCAAGCTTACCAAAGCCCAAAGGTGCCGAGGGGATGACAACAAGGCATACCTGGGTATGCTTCTTTCGTTTAAGGCATTCCTTGCTGCAGATGCAGTCTCAGCATCGCTGAACTGGATTAATGCCTACCAGATGCCATAGAATTAAGAGGATATCGCAATACAAATGAAATTTAAAAATAGATAGACTGCAGCTGGCACCACACCTGGAAACCTGCAGCCTTTTCAAAGGTAGCAATTTTATGCACAAAGCCAAAAGCAGAAAAGACCTGCCAAAAAACTCCAAATAGTCATGACTCCATCATATCACTCTTATTGAGAGATAGAAAAAGAAACTATCAGAAAGCAGCCCAGATGTAGATACTATCAGACAAAAACAAAAATTCCAAACAGATCAGAAATAAGTGCAGAATGACACCTGTACATATATGCGAGACCTTAGAAAGGAGTATGACGTACATGATAATAATTCCAAACTGCCTCCAACAAAAGAATTTAAATAAGAGACATCACCATCTGTGATTCAACCGATTTCAATAAAAAAAAAAATGCCACATAATTCCATCAGGATGCTAACTCTAAAAAATATAAGAATTAAATAATAGATAAATGCCAATACTGTATCATGCAACCAATATTCCCGAATTCTACACTACGGTTTCTAATAAAATTTCAACCAAAAACAGATAAGAGACTACCCGTCATAAGGTAAAAGAAAATCTTGGAGATGTGCTGTTCTTTTCAAACATACGCACTCAAATTATAAAATGTGATTATACCAGTCACACAGGAAAAAGTCTAATGGATGTGCCTGAAAAAACATTCTCAAACGTACTCAAATTATAAAATGATATTCCATTGAGTTAATATGAAACTGAGGAATTACCAATGCATCCAAGTCTGCCAATTCAACCATTATGTAAAGCTTGTTCTTATATTCATTGCCAGGGTCACCATGAGTGCCACCTTAGTGCAATTGGACCAGAAATGTAACCTAATGACATGGAATTTGCCACACAAGACAAGGGGAAGACATAACTGTGCCTTTCACACCACTAAGGCACACCGCATTAGACCTTTGGTTCATACATAATATAACCGACACAAAATAATATGTTTTTTATGTTTTAACATACAGCATCAGCGGCTGCTTCGAGACTAGGCCCATTTGTGTGCTCAATCAAAATGATTTTGTTGCATATAACCAATAGTTACTCAAATCTCTCAATGTGTGTGACATCTGATGTCATTGATGCTTTATAACCTTGGAGAATTGGAGAAAGTTTTAACTACTGGCAATTTGAGGAAAAGGGGTTTATATGTGATGGATTGGTGTTTCATCTGTAAAAAAGATGGCGAATCTTACTTACAAAAAAAGAAAAAAAAGAAAAAGATGGCGAATCTGTCAACCACCTGTTTCTTCATTGCGAAATGGTGATTGTCATGTGGAATGAGTTATTTGCAAGGGTAGGCATTGCTTGGGTGATGCCTTTTCATGTGGAGGATTTCTTGGCTAGCTGTCAAGGTGCAGCGGGATGTAGAGGCAGTACAGCTGAATGGAGGATGATTCCTTTGTGTCTGTTTTGGTGTTTATGGCTTGAGAGAAATGGGAGGTGCTTCAATGATTGTGAACACACAATGGGGGAATTTAGGGATTTTTTCTTTAGCACTTTTAATTTTTGGGTGAACAATCTAGTGAGGGATATGAATATTTGTAATGCCTTATTTTAGTACTATTTTTTTTTTAACTTGTATTTAGGTGTATTCTCTTGTATACTTCCTGTGTACTTGGGCTATGCCTATTTACTTGAAATAAAATGTCTTATTACCTATCAAAAAGAAATAACCTTGGAGAACTGATGCCCCATTTTACTCTTAAGTTATACTGACAAAACATTTGAGGTACCAGAGAAATAATTTTCCTTCATTTAGAATAGTTCTTGTTTTGATATTCACACAATATTTTACCAAGTTTCTCATTGTGATTCGTCATTTATGTAGCCCAAACTCCTAAAACTTCCTTCAAAAGTTGTAAACTATTGTTCAAGTTCCTTTTAAACTGATAAAACAATTTCCTTTTAAATTATTCTTTTGTTTGATTTATCCTTTACAACTCCTAATTGATGTCAGAAGGTTTACACTATTTGTGTAGAGGCTTTTCTGCCTTGTGTTGCAAAATTCCAAGAAAATTAAAGATTAGGCAGCTCATACCACTTTTTTCTTTTATTGTCTTTTAAAAAAAATTAAAATGCTACTTAATATAAGTGTTTGTACTTTATAATGTTTGAAAGACAAACAATGTAAGGGATCCAGTAAGGCACTAACCAAGTGAATCACATCAATGCTAACATCACCAGCTTCTACACCCTCAATGGTAACAAGCAAGACATTTCCAGGAACATCTCCCGGACTTTTGTTGTTCACAATTTCATGTCTATTTGAATATTGAATATACACAGTTTTGCCACGAACTTGTGCAGGCTCTGAAGATGATGCATAATATGAAACCATTGATATAGCCTGATTTAAATCTGCCTGCAAGAGTTGATATTTCTATTATAAATCATGCCCACAGCCTAAAGATGTGTATATATATTTTTGATGAATAAATAAATATATTGATCAAAGAATGGCAAAGCCAGTTACACTAGTCTAATGCCCTAACTAGGTAGGCACATTAGAGACAAGAAAATCTTGAAAAAGATGTGTATATATATATCTCTGGGTTACGCCCATTTATCGATATTAATAAATATTTACTTATCAGATAAAATGCGTACTTAGCAGAGAAAAAAATGCATCTTCATAAACCCGAGTTCCTACATTGAAAATAACCCATTTGCAATTCTTAGGCATTTTTACATGTCATGGAGGGGAACTAACAAGTAAACACTGCTGTAATTTTTTCCGAAGTTTCCCGGTTACCTATCTTCTACCATGCCAAATGGATGGATTCAAAACAAAATCGTTGACAATCATTGGAAAATTAGAAAACCGCATCAGAAACGCCCATATAATTAGCTCAACCCATAAATTCTCTCTCAGTCACATGTCATTCTTCGTGAAAGGGTACCGCTAAAAGTATCCATAAACCAGAAACCCCAGTTCAGACAGACACCAAATCAACCAAACGCATGTCACCAAGACCCATATCGTCATTCACCAAAACGCCTATTGTACGAACAAAATTTATCACATCTTCCTACATATCTACCAGCCTACACAGATAGGTACGCACATATAAACAAAGTAATTTTTTTAAAAGATACACGATAGCATTGAATTCCAGTAAAAAGTTATACTGACTCTTTCAGCAAAGGGAGGGGCTTACGAATTCGACGAAGGCCTGGTTGCGATTGGCGCCGACGTTGCACTTGGTGTTGACTATCTTGCCGAAGGGCTTGCAGAGCTCGATGAGCTCCTCCTCGGCGCACTCCCAGGGGAGATTGCGGAGGTGGAGGACCTTCGAGGGGGTCTGGGTGTAGCGGAACTGAGGCTGCCCCGATGTCGACATCTAGGGTTTTGGGTAAAATGGACGGTGTTTGGATATCAAGAAAGCGGGAGGATTTTCCCGAAAAATATGTGTAGGGTTAGCTCTACTGCCCTGGTCCGTGTAAATTTGGGGATATTTTATATACCGACGGAGGTCAGAAACAGAGCGCGTCGGCAATTTACTACTTTCTCCTTCTTTTCTTTGTTTTTTTCCCCCAATGAAATACTTCTCTCAATAATTAGAGTTATTATATTCAAACCCCTTACACTATATATTTATTTAAGAATTAAAATTAAAAAGATAAAAAAATAATAATAAATATGCAAATAAAATTATTGAATTGAATTTTTTTTAATAATTATTTATTATTTTTTAAAGATCATCATTTTATTTTATTTTCATTTAGTAGTGATAATAAAATGTTAATTAATTATTTTTTATTTTTGTATAGTAAAATGTCCACCATCGTAATGTGGAGTGGCTGCAGAGCCAACTTTGCATCAATATTATCAGGGTGATTCTATAATTTTATGACAGCTGGTTTACAACCATTCCAAATGAGACGTGTGCCATCCTGCATCTATATTCTATGCACCTTAAAGGGTAGTCGAATCCACGACAAATTTTCGGTTAATTTATTAAAAATAATAAATTTGAGTTTTACTATTTATTATTTTTATATATTATTTTTATTTTTATTTTTTATAATTATTGTTTAGTTTTATCTTTCTTAAATTTATTAAGTTCTATTCATTATTTATATCTTATATATTTAGTAAAAGAAAAATTATGTATAATATATAATGAGAGGATGATTAGTCGGTACTTGTAATTGTGAGAAAGATACGGGGAGAAAAGCATAAATATACCCTCGAAAAAATATCTAAATAAGAGCAGGTCCGGTCTAAACTCTAAACCCTAGAACTCGAACCCAGATCTCTTCCCTGCTCAATCACTCGTATCATTTGCTCAGATTTCGTTACCTCTAAATCTTTACCCTCTCGATCAAGGTATATCCCCAGTTTATACTTCTTTCTTCCTCAATTTTCCCCCTCTTACGTTGCTCTTCATATCCCATGCTATTCCTTTGTGTATTTATTTTTCAAAATTTTGATGTGGAATTCGGGTTTAAAGGATTTTTTATTGCTCGGATCTACATTTAAATTGTAATTTCTCCGTATCCGTCGTCTTTTTAATGCAAACAATCGTAGTTTTACTTAGTTGACATGAAACTCGACGTCGAGTGTTTTATTTATTTACACTCTAAATTATATTATACGTCTCTTGAGGGCAAATATTTTCTAGGATACTTTCTAATGAATTATTTCTGCTCTAAGGCCTTACGAATCGTGTTTTTCCACCGGTCCAATTCTCTTATAGGAGTGTTTGCTTAATATTTGTTCTCGAGGTTTTTCGTTGGAAACCCAACACCGTGGGTAGCCCAAGGGGTAAGGGCGAACTTATGTGCACCCATGTCAGGTTCGATTTCTACTGGATCAAGATGCGATTTAAGTGGTTGGCCATGACGGTGGGTTGCTGTGGTAGTCTCTCCAGGGGTTTTAGGTTCCATGAGTGAGTCCTAAGGGCTCTGCCATGGGGTGGTTCCCCCCCCCCCCCCCCCCCCCCCCCCCCCAAAAAAAAAGAAGGAAGAAAGATTTTGGTTGGAATCACTGTTTAAAATGTTTTTTGTTTATGATTTTGAATAAATGATTGTATTATTCAAGGTACGTAGAAACTCGGTTTGGGATGAACTATACGTGCGTATGTTGAGGTATCGAATTTTACATTGACTGTGAAAAGGTCGCATTGTGGGTTCGGTTGGTCCTGAAGTGGTAGCAAGGAGTCAGCGGCTCCATTGATTCAAATGGAGTTGGTTTTTCTTTCTGGATGTGATTGAAACTTTGGGTCATGGTTTCTTGGAGTTCTATGCAAAACAAATTGGAAAAGTCTGTTTTGTATAGATTCTGTGGATTTATAATGCCCTTATTGGTTTAGCGGCAAACTTCATGTTTTTGACAATGTTTCCTCGAGAGTATAAGTAATGTGATGGGTAAGATATTTTGATCGCATAATTGATATTTTTAGGGAGTTAGTAGATTTATTTGGAATTTTATCTCACCTTCATATACTGAACCAGGAAACTTATTTTTGAATTTTACTTTAAGACGTCCACTGGTGTTTGAATATGGGTTTGCAATGTATGGATTATCTCTCGCACTTTTGAGTTGTTAGAACTGAATTTGGCCAATCCATATAGCATTTTAGCATTCTTTTTTGCCTTTATTTTTTTGCGAGCATCTTTTCTTATCAGTTCGTGCATTGATTTGCTAACAGAATATCAATCCATTCTTCCAATGGCCGGTCAGAGGAATACTCATGGCAAGCGAACCCATTATCAGTCTGACTATTCTGATAATGGAGGAAGTAAAAGGAGAAATCCTGGTGATGATAGAGACCAATTTGTCATAGATTCAGAAGATACTGTTTACCGGTATTTGTGCCCTGTAAAGAAGATTGGAAGTGTTATTGGTAGGGGAGGGGACATTGTGAAGCAGTTGAGGACAGACACTAAGTCGAAGATTAAGATTGGTGAGACAGTGCCGGGATGTGATGAACGTGTTGTTACCATCTACAGCTCCAGTGATGAGACTAATGCCTTTGAAGATGGTGGTGATTATGTTTGTCCAGCACAGGAGGCTCTTTTCAAGGTGCATGACAGAGTTGTTGCCGAAGATTCCCACGGTGATGAGGAGTCTGATAGAGGTCAACAAGTTACTGCTCGGCTTCTTGTTCCATCTGATCAGATTGGTTGTATTATTGGAAAAGGTGGACAGATTGTTCAGAATATTCGTAGTGACACTGGAGCACAAATTCGCATTCTCAAGGATGAACATTTGCCTCCTTGTGCTTTAAGCTCTGACGAGCTCGTACAGGTGTTCTGGATGAATTGCAGTTCGCACTATCCTCATCTTGCTTTTGTTACTGTGCATTTTGGGACCTATTTTAGATTCTCCTGTTGCAAGAAATTGTAAAAAGAAATTTAATAGCCGAAGAAAATGTAATTTTGACATTTATGGGAAGCATTAGCTTGCTGTATGGTGAAGCATGGTATGATTTTTGCTAAAAGGATCTGTAATGGTATTTTTTTTACTGGTTGCAATCAGCTTTGGTTTTAACGCAACATGTTATCTGAGTTTTGGGGTGGAGACGATTGCTCATTTGTATTGCTGCTGGCTTCCTTTTTTTTTTTTTTTTTTTTTTTTGGGGGGGGGGGGGGGGGGGGGGGGGGGGGGGGCTGGGATACTAACTTGGTTCAATTCCTTTGTCCTTCTAGGATATGTATGGCAGAGGTCTAAGTTCATCTGATGAGTTTTTTTTTAATGTTTATTTTTTAGATTTTCGTAGTTGAATATGGTTAATTATTTTAGTGTTGGGAGAGTGAACCTTGTAACTTTTTCACGTATTTATTTGTTTCTTGTGTGCTGGCTGTAGTAATCTGGGGAATCCTTTGTAACGTTTCACTTATTTATTTGTTTCTTTTGTGCTGTAGGTATCTGGGGAATCCCTGGTTGTGAAAAAAGCTCTGCATCAAATCGCATCTCGCCTTCATGATAATCCATCACGATCTCAGCACATGCTTACTTCTACTGCACCCAATATGTATGCATCCGGTGGTTCACTCATGGGACCAACTGCTGGTGCCCCAATTGTGGGCATAGCTCCGCTGATGGGCCCTTATGGAGGAAGCTACAAGGGTGATACTGGAGACTGGTCACGCTCCTTATACTCTGCTCCCAGGGATGAGGCATCTTCAAAAGAATTTTCTCTTCGTCTTGTTTGTCCCACTGGCAACATTGGAGGTGTGATTGGGAAGGGTGGTGTCATAATCAATCAGATCAGACAGGATTCTGGGGCAGCCATTAAGGTAGATAGTTCGACCGCTGAAGGAGATGACTGCTTAATAACAATTTCAGCAAAGGAGGTACATTTTTCTATATTTGTAGACGTGTTCTGTGGGCACTTAATCACAAGTATTATATTATGGAGGTCTAATGATTTATAGACTGGTATTTCAGTTCTTCGAAGACTCATATTCTCCCACCATAGACGCAGCTGTGCGTTTGCAACCAAGATGCAGCGAGAAACTTGAAAGAGATTCAGGAGCTATCTCGTTCACGACCCGCCTACTTGTCCCCACTTCACGAATTGGCTGTCTTATTGGTAAAGGAGGAGCTATTGTAACTGAGATGAGGAGACTGACCAAAGCTAATATTCGCATACTCTCAAAAGAGAACCTCCCTAAAGTTGCATCTGAAGATGATGAGATGGTGCAGGTAAGCATCACCATGGTATTTTGGAATTGTATATTTTTTTAAAACATTATTTCACTGATTTTGTGGTTAATTTGGATGGTAATTAATGTTGATAATCAGATTTCTGGAGACCTTGATATTGCCAAGGATGCACTTATACAAGTAGTGACGCGATTGAGAGCAAATCTTTTTGATAGAGAGGGTGCAGTGTCTGCATTTCTTCCAGTTTTGCCTTATCTGCCTGTCTCTGCAGAAGGTTCTGATGGTTTAACTTATGAAAGTAGAGATGGTAAAAGACACGGTCGTGGGCATTCTTATGCTGGTGGCTATGGTGGCTCTAGCGATTTGGCAGCAGCTGACAGTTATGGAACTTATGGTGGTTCGCAGGTATTTTTTCATCTTGTTATAGAGTTGTTTACCAACCTTTCAAAACAATTAAAGTAATAATTCTATTACCATTATTTTTATATTTATTCTGTTCATTACTCAAATTCCTTTTCTGATTACTTTTCCATGTCTTTATACATATCTCTCTCAGACCTGTCTGCTGTCTTGTCCTAATCCCATACACTAATGTATCAGTACACGATCAATTCAATGCTTTGAAATATGTTGATCAGTTGCACTAGCTTCTATCTCTTGTTTGTTTTGGAATAATACGTCTTCATGTGATTTGTAGATTGGAGGTGGTGCTTATGGAGCCTATGGTGATTATTCTTCCGGGCGTACTGGTAGCTCTGGGTAAGAGTTTTTCTTTCTTCACTATCGTTCTATTTACTTGGACTGCACCTTCTATTTGTGTTTTTTCCATTCACAAATTCTTTGTGTGATTATTGGCTAATTGGATCTGTTCCAAACGCAGTAGAAAGAATGATTCAGGTTGACAGCTTAAACCCCCTTCTTTTCTTTAACCTCTATGGATACGAGAATCCTTAAAGTTTCTGATTACATGACTTAGAATGCAGAATGGATCTCTGTTTTTGGCTCATTTTCCAATGCATGTATTCTGGAAGTTTCTAGTGTTGATTTTGTATGGTCACTGTTTTCACGTGATGCCTTTTTAAGCACTAGTCTGATATTACATTTGTTACCAGGTTGTCAGGCCAGAACCCTTCTTCTCGTCGGAGAAACTATGGTTACTAGTGTTTTCTGATTGGTCCCTGAAGGTAGAGTCTGGTTTTCATTCAATTGTGTTTTGTTTATTAATATGACTGGATAGATTTCCTTTAGTAGCCCAGTCTCGCATTAGTATATGACACTTTGATATCATAACCTCCCAATCTCCCATATATAGAATTCTTATCAAAAAAGAAAAAAACTCCCTGTATATAGAATTCTGATGCACTTGTTTTCCCTTTGTTGCCTTTCCCTTCCCATTAAAACAGCTGAAATGTGTGAAGCCTGAAGCCAGCCTACTGCCTCTTTTGATGAAGCCTACTGCCTAAACTGGAAGACCAGATGAACCAGGATTTGACATTCTTCTGGCCTACCTTGACGCTTCTATTTAGAGTGGAGATCTTCTACACATTTAGATTTGCCTTTTCCATGTTACCAAATTTCCCAAGCTCAATGTCTTCTGCACGTACCCAAGAACCTATATATCCGGATTGCCTTTTTACTGCATTTTTTTCCAGTTCACATTTCGTTCAACTGAAAACCTTGTTGCTTCCAGCCTCTAGTAGTTGTATTAGTGTTGGATTTATTTACCTGACAGTTCTCAGCTATGCAGCCTGATCTTTGTGCCTTTTAATTTACTGGAATTAAGTCGATCTTCTGAAATTACTTATAAAAAAAAGTTGATCTTCTGAAACCTAAAATACCAACCACTAGGGGTTGGCTTAAGTGGTAAGAGCCTTATCGTTTGCACCCATAAGATTCAAACTTATGGGTGCAAACGATCTCTAGAGGACCGCATCTCATTGGCAAAAAGCTGATGATTTACCCAATCCATGTGATTGAGACACATTACTTTGGTCTGGAGTTTAACCGGGTAAAAGACAAGTTGCATTTGTACGATCTCGGGGATTCCACACAAAAAGGAAAACTAAACCAATAATGCTGTAATGAAGCAGCTTTTTTATTTTCGATTTCAGGATTGATATTTGCTATTATGCCAATCTAAAAGCAGATATCAAGATTCAAGGCACTGTTGAAATTGGTTTTATAATGTTATAATTGTGATATCCATCTGTCTGTGAAACCTTAGCTTTAAGGAATCTGATTAAAATAAGCTGTGTTTTTTTGGTCTTCATTTTCATGATTTTCTGTGACTTTGCGAGCCACTGGAACCACTTGAAAACAGCATTGTGAAGCCTACATAGTGATAGTACAACAGGATATTTACTGAATCCGTTTCAACATGATTAGCTATGTATGCGAGTTGGTGGTTATGGAGACTGACTTTTCTGGATAGCCAATCAGGTGTGCATCCAATAGTGTTTATCTTTCAACTTAAATGATGCATGGCTGTATCACTGAAATGCATGCTTCAATAAATTCTTTCTGGCAGTTCTACTGTCTTGCCAGCAGGTTCATTTTTAAATTAGATATATAGTGATAGCGACGGAGTTAATCACCAAATTAGGTTATAAAGTCGCCTACTTTTTTAAAGCCTGGTTGTCTGGCAATTGTTTCTGCGTTTAGGTAAGATTGGGTGTTTGTATATCGGTTATCTTGTATGCCATTTCATGGATGCTTGGAACTATGTATACTTTTGGAGGCTGATTTGTAGATTCCTTGGTGGTAGTCAATACTTGACGATTCTTGGGGTAGGTCAGTTCACACACTGTGGGCTCCATTGTGACGCCAAATTTGTAGCTCATTGGAAGACTGTCAGTCTCATTTGCAATTCATTTGGCAAGTTTCTATCTGGTATGTGTATAATTCATTTTGCCTTTATTATTGTCAGTTGTAGTATCTTTGTTTGTAATGAATTATAAATAATATTTCTATTTCATTTTTGGGTGTTTGTGTTTGTATTTATGTGCATGTGTATGTTTACGAGGGCAAAGGCCAATGTTAACTGATCCCATCCCCAAAAACAGTGAGTGGGTTTGCTATATCTGACGTTGTTTTCAAACTTCTATGAATCCTTGGTGCTTTCTATTTGCTAAGATATACTTCAGAATGAAGATTTGATGCAGACTAATGAAATGGTAACTGTTCTACCCAACGATGGAGTTTTAAAAGGAAAATAATTGATTCTACGATTTGTATCTATTCAAAGCTCTTGAATATGACAGGCTACAATATTTGCATGAAATGTGTGTGAAGCCACAGCTTATTATCTTGTGAAGATATAATCTATTAAAAATCATATTCCACAAGCTTTGCCTTGATGGTTGAAAACTCTCCAAACCCTGCCAATTAGGCTTGGGTTTGAGCTAGGCAGAACCAGACGGTGGATGTGTTTGTTGCGAGAAGATTCGAGAAAATCCAGCCTAACAATCGAAGTGCCTAAAATTTAATCCGGTCTCTGATCTTTGTCAAAATAAGTTGCTTTTGGAATATGTAAGTTGCGGTAGTGTAAAGAGCACTGGAGAAACTTGCTAAAATTTGCTTAAGAACGAAACTTGAAGTGGAAAACATGGTACTTTCGTCTGGTATTTCTACAAAAAAAACTTGATGAAAGTATCTTTTCTTTGTTTTTCGATGGTCCGAAGCGAGAGTTAGTACTCAAAGAGTGTCGTTGGCTAGCTTGAAGCCTTGACGGATATATAGAGGTTCGACTAATTGACAAGCGTGTAACCTTTCGAACTGTTTCTAGCAAAGGACCAGCGTCAAGAGTTGAAAGGAACAATGATATTGAAAAATATCGCAAATTTGGTGTATTTTATGTTGGAGCTAACCCACTAGTGATCAGAAAATTGGTACCCAAAGCGTTATTAAAAATTAAATAACTAACGGTCTAAAAAGAAGTTTGTACGGAGACTTCTGCGAAAAATTATATTAGTGTAGCATAAATCTATTTTTCTTATTGGATACAAAGAAATCCCGAAACATGGGTATATGTAGCAAAAAAATAATAAACTACCTGATAAAATTATATAATTCATTCTTATTGGTTATTGCACTTCACGGCGATCTATGTTAAATATCAATGGTTTTTAAAGTAGCTGATCAAGCAAATCAGCTTTTTGTCTTGTCAAGGCTGTAATTAAAAAGAGCAAAAAACCCTCTTACATTACGACCAAGTACTAAAAACCAGAAGACAGAAAAAAAGAGACGACCTGATGCCGCTGGCATAGTTATCCTCGGCAGTGGCGGCGTGTGTAGAGGCATGGTTGATATAATAATTAAAAAAGAAAAGTTGAGGTGACGTCTGAAGTCAACCTAAACATCTCGATGTCATGTACATGTGAATTAAGAACGCATGGTGCAGACACAAGTTGAGGTTCTAAGGTACCAAGAATTCATCGTTATAATTATTTTAAATTTTTATATAAAATATAATAAATAATTTTATTTTATTTTTATTTTTTTAATTTTAAAATAATAATAATATTAAAATATAATATTTTAATATTTAATCTTAAAATTCAAAATTCTCATTTAAAAAATTTCAATAGCAAAGTAGAACTAGATTCGGTATAGCCATTTGAAAATTTTAAGTTTTAAAATAAATTATTTTAATATTATTATTTTTTAAAATTTAAATAGTTAAAAAAAATTAAATTATTTATTATATTTTGTATATAAATTTTTAAAAAATTAATAATAAAATAAAAATTTTAAATTTAAGATAAAAATTTTATATAGACAAACTGAACGGACGTGGATTTGGAGGTTAATGGAACGGAGCTTTGATCCGTATCATCATCTTTTGTTTGGCTTAGATATTGACCAGCTTATTTGTTTACTTATGCCCTGTTTGTATTGTAAAAATGTTTAATTTTTATCTTATTTTATTTTATTATTATTATTTTTTAAAATTTTCATACAAAATATAATAAACAATTCAATTTTTAAATTTTAAAATAATGATAATCCTAAAAAATAATATTGTAACCATATTTTATTAAATTTTTATCTAAAATCATCTTATCTCATCTCATTATCTAAATTAGAAAATATATTGATTTATTTTATCTCATCTAATTATTAGAATTTTTTAAAAATCTTCAAAAAAAATATAATAAACAATTCAATTTTTTTAAATCCACAAATAAAAATAATATTTTAATAATATTTTATTTAATTTTTAATTTTCAAATCATCTCTAGAGGTGTAAATTGGCCGGTCTAGACGGGAAAAATCGATTAGATCGAACCAAATTTTAGATTAGTCGGTCTCGATCCAATAAATTGTGAACCAAGGCCATTTAGTCTGGTTTCAATGTTTATAAATTTTAAACTAGACCAGATCGAATGGACTCAACTTATATATATTTTTTTAAAATATTTTTAATAATTTAGTATATTATTTTTATATAGTAATTGTATAAATTAATGATGTAGTTTTTATCTAATTTATTCTTATTAACCATATACAATATTTTTTAATGAGTTAGTTACATAATTGCATTAATAATACCCTTAATTTTAATTTAATAATTTCAATAATTTTTTTATTAATTTATTTAAAAAATTAAACAAAATAATTAGACCGACGCATTAATAGCTATCAGTCCAGTCCAATCCAATCCATGTTGATGTTCAGTTTTATTCGGTCAGAAAAAAATAATAGACCAAAAATTTTAATCCATCACTTTCAGACGAGATCGATTTACACTTTACTTATCTCAATTTGGTATCCAAACCTCCCACACTCTTAACTACTAGCACTCTTTCCATGACTGCTGGCTGGTGCTGAGCCATCTGCTTTGGAAAGCAAGATAAAATGCATGTAAATCATCAGCCAATTGTAAAACGTGCTTGCCCCCACACATGGACAAGATGATGCACCAAAAAACAAACGACTATTTGGTGTAAGATTATGGGAAATTCACTTTTTGAAAAAAAAAAAATATTAGATACCACCCCACTTGGCTAAATTCCGAATCTTTTGCCATACATCTTTTGCCACGTTTACCAGAGGAGAATATTTGAACTATACAAAAATTACATGAAAATAAATTTAAAAATTATTATAATTTGATATGGTATATTTTTATTATAAAATAGATATAATAAATTCTATAAAATTATATTAATTTATAAATTTATTTTATATAATCTATTTATATTTGTAGTAATTATTCCAATAATATGATTTTAAGTGAGATACCACGTCAAAAGCTATGGCCATATTAAAGGACCGGAAGAAGTCTAAGAGCAATGGCAATGCTAAGTCCAACTTTTAACTAAATATGAAAAAATACATCCAAATTGGTCTAGTTATACTTGTAAAGCTTGACATTTGTGCTACAGTAAATCTTATAACATTTTCAAACATGGCGAGCCACTATTCTGAGTTCAAAAGTATATTTTATTATTTTATCTCCTTCCCTCTCTCTTTCCCTCATTTTTTACCTTCATTTTTTGTTCCTTTGTCTTGGTAAAGTTACCCACATCTGTCCTTCTATAGTAAATTTTTAATAATTTTATTTTTTAATAAAATTATTAATTAATATATGAGGTGTATTTATAAAATATTAAAAAAATAAACATTATTAAAATAAATAATATTATATTATTATTTAGACTTTAAAATAACTAGTTCAATGTGGATTAATCTGTTTAGAAATCCATATTATACCATATTATAGCTAAAAGACTATATTTAAGTTCTATTTTAGACTTGGCTCTTAATGAGAAGCCAAGCAAAAGTGTAAGGTGATGGGATAGATCTTTAATTTGGATTTATTTGAGATTAAGAATGAGATGAGATAAAAATTTTATAAATAATAATAAGATAATTTATAAATAGTAATGAGATAATTTAAGTAGAATAATTTTTAAATTTTAAAAAATGAAAAAAAAATTGAATATAAAATATTATAAAATTAAAATATTATTATAAAATAGTTTAAAAATATTATTTTTGTTTAAAATTTTTTAAAAATTTGAATTATTATTTATTTAAAAGTTAAAAAGATAATAACAATGATTAATTTAAAAAATTTGAATATATTTAAATTATATTCAAAAGAAAAGAGAATAAAACAGATGAAATGAAAATTTTAAAATGACATATTACAAACGAGCATTGAGCAATATCTCTCTTGGTTTCTACAACCATGTAATGTCACATCCAACACTGTGAACCCTGGAGAGAGGAAGAAATTGGACCGTCCAGCGGGTATAGATGTCCTTTCTGCCAAAAAACTAGTCAGCATCATTTAATACTTGTTTTGAATGGCATGCATATCAATAGATTGAATAGATATTTCTTTATGAACTTGAGAGGTCCTGATCTGTTAGCTGCAAACCTCATTCGTCCACACACTGCCAAGATGTAATCAGTCCAATCGGCCTCTGCCTCTCTACTTGTTTATACTGACTATCTTCGGGACATGAATGCTTGTTTCTTTCCTTTTCGTGAAAGTAAAGGGAGGGAGCCTGTTTTCATTATCCCACTAGGGAAAGGTTGCCTTTCTCGTCTGGGGAAATTCCTTGCTCTGTCCACTTTTGAGTTCATGGTAGTTTGGGCTCTCTTGGATTGGTTGAGTTGGTCGGAATGTCTGTCTGCAGCCCATTTGGGAAAAAAAATATTTGGTTTTGCGAGTTGATGGGGAGCTTCCTCTATGATGTGGACCTATTTTCATCTAGAGTCTTGCATGTTAAAATGAGGTCATGTAATGCAGCCAAGGATGACTTGCCGGCAAAACTTACATATACATGATAGTATCTATGTATTTACCATGCATACATGCTGATCATGGTCGAGCTATCCGGCAAGTCATCTCTGGCTATGTAACTGCCTCCTTTTGTCATGCTGGATTTATGATGATAATATCAAGAATGACTGTGCTGATGGGGATCGTCACCAATATTGCTGCTTATTTGGCTGCTGGATGCGGTTTTCCATCTGTAAGTTAAGTGAACGATCGAGCTTCCCATTGCAGATTTCTCATTTGAGCGTTTTGCTGCTTCTACATGAGGAGGTCATTTACAATAATATTATTTGTCCAGCATTGCAGATTTTACAGATGAAATCATAAGTTTTTCTGGATGTGGTCACATACTTCAGGTGGCTGCCTTCCCTGCATCTCGGTTTCAAGCTGTTCACACTGTTTGACATTACATCCTTTACATAGATATAAATATCAAGATTATTGTTTTCAATTCTTTAGTTTACAAATCTATCTTTTTTTCAGGTAACTTACAATAAAATAGCCTTTGAGACAGGTTTTTTTTTTTTTTTTCTTTATTTTGGGGGGTGGAGGGGAATGGGACTAGATGTTGATCTAATTTCTTTGAAATCAGTCTTATAGACATCGATCCTTTCTAATAAACTGTTCTTTACTCGAGGATTCTGATATGAGGGTGAGTGCGAGTATTGTAAAAACAAAGTTGACATGGATTCAGATTTACCGGTGATTAGGCTCTGTTTGAAGGAGAGTTGTGACGAGTCGAGAATTTTTCACGAATAATAGTGAGTTAAAATGGTAAAGTTAGTTTTGTGAAATTTAAAAAATTAAAAAAATAATGAATTTTACTTATAAAGAGTTGTTAAGTAGAAGAAAAATATGATACTCATGTGTGGTAAAATTTTGAATTGAATTGAATCTAGTGATTTAAAAATTATGTTTAGACGTTACTCTTGATTTAAAGTTATACTGAACTAGTCTAAATTTCAAACTGGGCAAGTTGAACATATCTTGACTCTAAACACTTCAAATGTTTATCTTCCCAGCTATACAACAATATAATTACCTTTCTGTTCCAGCAGACCGTGTCTCCACCGTCTTTTAAATCTGGCTTCGTTTCGATCTTTGAGTGAAAACAGCTTTGGCTTCGACTTACGCTAAACAAAGGAGTAGTTATATGGGATTTCTTAAAGCAATCCAGCTCATGGGTCTCATTTCTTGATGTTTCAAAAAAAGAAACATTCTGCTAATCCATCAAACTTAATTTCTTTATTTATTTTTTATTACTAAATATGTAGTACAAGAATAATGAATAAAAAATTAATTAATTTTTTTAAAAAATCAAATTAAAAAATATAAAAATATATAATATGTGTGAAAAATGAAAATGATGATAACAAAGCTCATACACTAATTTCTGCACTTTTTATAAAAGGAAAATGATATACCTTACTACTCCACCATAATTCATTTACTATTTTTTTTTATATTTAATTTTTTTTAATTTTTTATTTTACTTAATAATTAAGAAATGAGTATTAGTAAAATTATATATATTTTTAATTTTTTCGTAGTGATTAAGAATATTAAAAAAATATTTAAAAGAAAATAAAATAAAAATAAAAATAATTGTAATTAAGTAGTGAATGGGTAAAAAAAAAAAAAGAAAGGGTAATCACGTGATAGTGCTAGATCAATATTCTTTCTCTGTGATTACAGTAGGTAAGTCAGCAATCCACATCATGGGGAGAAAGCTACATCGATAGTACATTAATTAAACCTTCTCTGACAGGCAGACCAGACACGAGAAGAAGAAGGCCGACCGTGACACGTACACTGAGTGAGACGGATGGATGAGCGTCTGCAAATAAGCAGACAAGGGTGATGGCTGCACCCACAGCACCTTTCAGAAAAGCGCTCAGCTTTGAGTCATTTCTTCATCTTGATCTCTCTTGCTTTATTGGCTCCCTGGCCATTTTTCCGACAGAAAGCGAGGAGGGGGAAAGACTAGCCAATAACTCTAGTTTGGTTAATTGCGGATCGATGTGAACGATTGGAGCTGGGTATCTGCCTCTTCAGACCAAGTTTGAGCAAGTCACAAGTCCAAAAAGTCAACCGCTTATGTTTGGGTTTGATAAGGCTCCACTCATTTATGGTTCTGCTCGGCAGATTTCTATTTTAAATTTTAAGATAAAATATTAAATTATTATTTTAAATTTTAAAAAAATAAAAAAAATAAATTATTTATTATATTTTATATAAAAATTTAAAAAAATTATAATAATGAGATGAAAATTTTACGTTTGAAATGATAATTCTTAATAGCCAAACAGTAACTTAATGTGTCAACTTCTTCTTTTTAAGTAATTACGTTAACTTCTATCTGAGAATCATTCGTGGAAATGTAAAATCGAGCACTAATTGTGGTCTTAGAGGAGTGTATAGTAACTAGCTTGCAATTCTCTCAGCATCCAATCCAATCCAAAACTTTCTTGTTTGTCTCCAACAAGTTGAACAAAAAATGGTCCTATGCTAGATGCAATTATACTCTTTTTTCTTTTTTTTTTTTAAATATTAGTGACCAGCATATCACCTATTTGAAATCCTGGACTTCCACTGAGGTTTTGAATCAAATAAAAACTGCATGAGAGCTCTGTCATCTGCTTCAATCAGGCTAAAGCCAGGCTCCTTCCTCACCCCACTGTCATCCATCAACTTTCTCATCTTCTCAACCCCATCCCACTCGCCCCTTGAAGCATATATGTTAGATAGAAGTACATAATCCCCACTCTGGTCCCTTCTCATTTCAAGTAGCCGCTCATTTGCACGCCTTGCCAATTCAACATTTCCATGTATTCTGCATGCCCCAAGCAGAGTCCTCCACACAATGGCATTGGGCTCAATTTCCATCGAGTCTATGAACTCAAATGCTTCCTTTAGTTGCCCTGCTCGCCCGAGCAAGTCCACCATGCACCCACAATGCCTAATGTTTGGCTCGATTTTATACTCATTCTTCATAAGATTGAAGTATCCTCGTCCCTCTTCAACTTTTCCTGCATGACTGCAAGCAACCAAGACACCGACGAAAGTGATTTCATTTGGTCTGACTTTCAACCTCCTCATCTTGACAAACAGATCAATTGATTCCTTGGCGTGGCCATGGAAAGCCAAGCCTCCTATCACTGAATTCCAAGTAGATACATCTCTGTCTCTCATCCCTCTAAACACGTCGAGTGCTCTCTCAATATTCCCGCACTTGGCGTACATATCTATAAGTGCATTCCCAAGTAAAATGCTCAAATCTCCAGAAAAAATTTCCAAAAGGCTGCAGTGTATCTTCTGCCCAGCATCTAAATTTCCCAAATCAGCACAAGCGGACAATAGACTTAACATGGTCACCTCATCTGGCCGCTCTCCCACACTTCCCATCTCCTCAAACATCTCCAGTGCCTGTTCATTCAATCCGCAAAGCACATACCCCGCAATCATCGCATTCCAAGTCACCACATCTCTCTTTGGAACCTTGTTAAAGAGTTTCCTAGCGCTCTCCATCTCCCCTTGCTTCACATATCCCGTTATCATGACATTCCAAGATACCAAATCTCTAACCGGCATTTCATCAAAGAGCTGCCTCGCAATACCCAACTCCCCACGCCTGGCATACCCAGCCGTCAAGGCTGACCAAGGTACAACATCCCTTTTCGCCGATTCGTCAAATAGCGCTCTCGCAACACTCAACTCCCCACAATTTGCATGAAAATAAATGAGGGTATTTCTAATAAACGTATTTGACTGGAACCCATACTTCACCACCTTCCCATGAAACCCAAATCCCATCTTGACCCAAGAGAGCCTAGTGCAGGCTTTGAGTACAAACGGGAAAGTGAAGTTATCGGGCTTTACATGCCGATACTCCATCCTTTTGTAAATCGAAATCGCGTTTAAAGGGTCGGGGCTCTGAGCAGAACCTCTAATCATGGTGTTCCACATGAAGTTGTCTGGTTCCGTAATATGAGCGAACAATTGGTGCGCGTATTCTATGGTACCTGAAATAGCTACTGCACCCGCGAAAATGATCTCTCTGAGAGCAGAGGGATTGGAGTTGAAGCCGTTGACGAGTACAAAAGCATGGGCTTCTTTCAGAGCCCGCAGGCTGGTGCATTTTTGCCAAATGGGTGACCGTTGGGGACGGTTGGCACTCCTGTCGTTCGTTCTCTTTCGGATCATTACACGCAGTTCTGTTTAAATGTTCCAAGCCATATATATTTCTCATTTTTTTTCTATTTGATTTTTTTTTTTCAGCAACGCTATGTTTTTCATTCTGACCGTAATTCTTCAAAGAGTAAAACAGAAAGAGAGAGCACTTTGAATAAATGCTGCATTTTTTTCATAATAAACATGGCTTGGGCTCGGCTTGCTGTACAAGTTCGTTATTGCTGTGTCCTAATCGTTGTCAAAGAAGTTAAAGCCCAACTCATATGAAGGTTTCAGACCCACGGCCCCATCGGGCCCAGGCCACTTAGCAATTTAATGGGCAACTGCATCTTTTTTAATTTTTTTGCCTCCCCTTTTTTAATTTTCAAAAAATATAATTTTATTGGATAGTCTGAGGTACAAAATGGAGGATAGAAACCCCTCGCCAGTCCCACCGCGGACGTCTGAAGTCCACCTTACAATATTATTTTATTGAAAATATATAAGAAAAATAATAAAATAGTAAACGTATGGAAAATGCTAATATGTACTTTAAGTTTATCTCTTCATTTTAATCGTTTATATATTTTTTTAAAAAAAATTTATTTAATAATTAAATAAGTGACTTTTAATATAATAGTGTATTTTTTATTTTTTAAAAATATTAAAAAATATAAAAAATAAAATATTATAAAAATAAAAATAAAAGTTTGTACTAATGAATATGGTCAAAAATGGGTGGCACACTACATACCAATACCATTTTTTTATATTGATAATGTATCATTGCTATTATTAATTTGTCGAGTTTTTTCGTAAAAATCAAAATCAAAATTGTTCTCTAAGTATGGACCAAATCACATCAACGTAATATTATAAAAAGTAAATGAGATTAATGGAAGACATAACATTTTCCTATTAATAAGAGTAGATGCATCACCATGTTCACGTAACTTGGAAATACCATCACTTAGATCTATCTTGGTTGCTTATCAATAAAATAATGAGTAATGTTAAATATAGTTATAGATTATTTAAATATCACACGTTATTTTTGAAAAAAAGTAAAGTCAATAATTAAAAAATTAATGTTGTCACGTTACTCTCAAATTTACTCAATTTTTTTCAAAATAAGCGTGTGATACTTGCGTACGTAATTTATGATTGTAAATATAATTTATTTTTTATAAAAAAATTGCAAAGAATTTGTAAAAATTATTTTTCTAGAAGAATAGATTACAGCTGCTATCATCTGGAAATGTCTTAAAAATATTATATTCAATGATCTGAATGCAACATGATCTATAAATCTGGGAGGGCTCGATCGGCTGAGTCGAATTCAAAAGTACGACCATGCTATTCACATGAAATTAAAACTCATTTAAGTATAAAGAATAAACCAACCAGGATCTAACACCTGATCTCCCTGCAGATTGGTCCTCTTATCACGATGCATTAGTTGGGTGAAACTCCTACCTCTCTTTGTATAATTCTTAGACGAACATCATATATGTAAAAAGAGATCTTTGAGAATAAATATAATAATTTGAAATAAGCTGTAATCAATAATAAACAATATTATCCAGTTCAGACATTTCTCTCTTACACGTATTTCCATTGACTTCATGTGCAGCTCCATGACACACGGCATATTCGTTGGTTTTATTTCCAACCCTTTTTGTCTTTCTTTTAATCGCTCTAGCTAGCAGCCTGCAGTTGGGACATTATTAATTTGGCACATTGATCCTAGTACTGCCCAAGGACATGTTTATTTATTCTCGCCAGATCATGATGACCAAGGATATGATAATCACTTCGTTAATTTGCCCCCACCTTTGCTCCCCCAATACCATATAATTTCTCGCGTGATTTTCTATTTCAGTGATTTTTTCTTTCCACTTATGGTCAATCGGCTCAAGATCAGCATATATACGATGACTCTCCCAATTTTGGTTCCTAGTGAAAGAATATAATGTGTGATATAAATTGAAAAGAAAAAAGGAGAGAGAGAGAGAGAGAGAGAGAGAGAGAGAGAGAGAGAGAGAGAGAGAGAGAGAGATTTGAGCTTCAGCACACATGATCTCAAACTCATTTGAAGTCGCATGCATTGATGGCAACTCAAATCCAACCCCATCCCAACTTCTGCTTTGTGATACTTTTCCACAAACCATTTTCCGCCAAGTGTTCAATGTCCAGTCGTGGCCTCATGTCGGAGCACAGGAAGCAAGGCCCACGATGACAGTTCAGCTCAGGATAAAAGGGTCAACACGACCTTACCAATCTGAAATCCCCAAGTGGACCAATTATTCTTGGATTCGCCGACGGCCAGAGTGGTATTGATCCTTTTCCGTGTGAATGATCCTCAGCCATCGGTCATTAGGGTTCCGGAAAAGGTTCAAATTCATGAAAAAAAGCTAAAACTGCCACGCATATCCATAATTTTGTATATTATTTCTTAAAGGGAAGGGATTTGCCTTTAATTACCATTATGGACTTAATTAAGAAAGCTAGCTAATATACCAATCACTACCAAAAGATGACCATTTCAATCATTTTTAATTATTATTAATTGTATAAGCTGATTCCCATGGATAAAAACTTCTCCCCGATGAACTTGATCACTCTAATATGTTTATTTATTTGTTGAGGAATGATTGAAAACTTCCTGAGGATCCAATATTCCTTTGAACTAATGATCATTACTGGATTCCTAAATTTTTATAATCCTTGTTCATTTTATTCTGTTTTTGCAATGACAATGCCCCCATCATGATCATAATATTTTTTGGTTTAGGTACAGTGTTGATACGTTAGCAGCCATAGTTTATTCCATGTGGAGGGGATTAATATTGTTAGCCAGCTCTAGAATCTAAACTATGTACCCAACCATCTTTTTATCGTTATGCTCAAGTTGCTCTCATAAGTTTCTTCAAAGTATTAATGACTATCATTAGTTCATCATGACTGACAACTGCAGCTTTGATTACAATAAAAATTAAAAGAATGCATCCTTTTTTCCACACATTAAACTTGATAGGATGCTAACCTAACTAACTTTATTATTTATACTGAACATATTGACCAATGCTCATCCTTGAAATTAAAGTTGATGCATTCCCATCGTACATGATGTCCTATTCAAGATCGATTAGATTCAACAATATAGAAATTATGATATTAATTTGTAGTCTTAAAATATACTGTTTTCATATATTTCTTTTGAAAAACGTAGATAAATTTAAAATTAACGTAAAAAATATATATATATTATTTTTTTAATGTGACGTCTACTTTTCTTCCCATACATCAAAACTATATAACTATATATATATCGTTACCAACCCGCGAATAGTATGCAGAACACCAATATGAACTAAAACGTCATTATGCTTGGTTCATTAAGCATATATAGAGCTAGGCTGCTAGTGTATGCCTACACAAATCTCAAGCCTAACTCCTGGATGCCTCAGCGCTGCATGACAATATAGCAAAACGCGTAATTGTAATCTCTTTCCAATCCAAAAAAAAAAAAAAGAAGGTAAAAACAAATCACTCGGAATATAAAAAATACAGTTCTTTGTGAGGGAACAGCTGATGCATGACTTTTTCATGGATATGATGCGGACCTTATTATTATTATTATTATTATTATTAATTTCTCTAAGTTTCTTCGCATGTAGTAAAATATGCATGGGGTTTCACCTCGCCCAAAAACATGCTTTTATTGCGGAATACAAAATTTTGGTCAAGCAGACAACCACCAACATACAAAGCAATTTCCATCATTAACGTTCTCTAGTCTTTTTTTTCACCCCCTCCTAATTTCATATGAATACTGGTATTTATCTTACTATTCTATTACTTATTTTTCAACTAATATGGTTTATTAATACTTGTTTCATATGTTGAAGTCCCTCTTATTATGATTGCCCAGTCATCATAATTACAGCTAGAGATAATTACTTTAATTAGATCGATTCCAAAAGCAGTTGCTGATTTTACATGCAGGCTACAGAGTTGAGTTGTTCTCGGTCAAATTGAACAAAATAATTTATTACGAACAAGTTTCCTTGCAAATTACGCTTCTCTCTCAAGAAACCAGTATTTAAGGAGTTTCATGACCTGAGGTCACAAATTTCTTTCTTAACATCTTTCCATCTCCAAGTTGCAGAACATTTCAGTTCACAGCCTGTTCTGCGTTCTATTCATCTCTGAATTTCCGACGTTTATGTTCTATGTAGAACCTCTGGAGTTCCCCTTCTCTTGTCTAAAACCATATCTTCCTTCGAATCCTTGTTAGCTCGATTCCCTCTGTTGTACTCTGAATTATACATATTTCCTGGGAACTAATACAGAGACTATAGGTTTGTTCTTAGCCTACCCTTGGGAGATTCGGTTCTGTTGGGAGGTTTTCAAGGTTTGATTGCTGAAAACTAAGGGTTTTTCCTTTTAGGATTTGGGTGAATGGAAAACGTTTCCAGTCTAAGAGAAGAAGACGAGCAAATAGAATTGCCTGCAGGTTTTCGATTTCACCCGACTGATGAAGAGCTTATAACTCACTACCTATCCCAAAAGGTTCTCAACGCCAACTTCTCAGCCAGAGCAATTGGCGAAGTTGATTTGAACAAGTGTGAGCCTTGGGAGTTGCCATGTGAGTTTCCCAAATCGTATTACACCGTTTTCCTCTGTTTCTATTTGAACTTTCGTTTGCACATATATGTTAGCCGGCTATATGCCGAAGATTTGTTCTGACTCGTTGCTTTGTTCTTTCAAATGAAGGGAGGGCTAAAATGGGTGAGAAGGAATGGTATTTCTTCTGTGTTAGGGACAGAAAGTACCCAACTGGTTTAAGGACGAACAGGGCTACCGATTCTGGGTATTGGAAAGCGACAGGCAAAGACAAGGAGATATACAGGAGGAAAGCACTTGTCGGAATGAAGAAAACTCTTGTTTTCTACAAAGGGAGGGCTCCTAAAGGAGAAAGAACCAATTGGGTCATGCATGAATACAGATTAGAGGGGAAATATTCTGTATACAACCTCCCCAAAACAGCTAAGGTAAAATTTTCTTGTTCTATTTTCCTCTGTTTTTCTCTATTTCTTCTGATTCTCTTTTATGTTGCGTTCTTGATGGTTTTATCTTTGTTTTCTCTTCCAGAACGAGTGGGTTATATGCAGAGTTTTTAAGAAAATCTCAGCTGGGAAGAAAACCCACATTTCAGGGTTGGCGAGGATGGGCTCCTACGCAAAGGGACCGCCTCCTTCACTGTTGCCTCCATTGACGGATTCATCTCCGTACAACAGCAGAACAAGAACCGATCTTGGTGACACGACTCACATGACCTGCTTCTCCGATCCAATGGAGTACGAGACCAAGGAAGACATGGTGGAAGGCTTCAACAGTACTCCTGGCTTTGCTGCTGCTTCATCTTCTTCCCCAAATCCCTCTTATAATATTTCCTATGCTCCAAACTCATCTTACCACTCGAACACGGGGAACTCCCAGTTTTCAGATTCAATCGTGATGCACGACCAGTCCATACTGAGGATGTTGCTTGAAAATCATGCTCCGATGATGAAGCGGAATACAAAAGCAGAGTTCTTCTCACCCGAAACGGGCTTTAGTACGGATATATGTTCGGCGGTAACCGACCAGGAAATGTTGCAAAGGACTTTTGGAGATCAAGAGAACCCATCAAGTTCTGCAGGACCAGGTTTATGGAGTTACCAAGTTTGAAGATGGAAGAATGAGAAATAAAATATACATATATATATTTATATATTTTGCAGGAAACTAATGGCTGTCACAAATTTGCGGTGTGTACTACTGTGTATAGATTCTCTGCATCCAAATTATAGGTGGTAAAGAAATGGCATGTATTGCAAGAAGAATTTCAACTCCTCGTAGGTTCCTAGTTCTGGTTTTAAAGCTCGCGATCATCAGCATTAAACTGATAGCTTTAATTATGATTCTGAAATTAGCTTGTACACAAAGTTCATGAATTGGAGTCATTAATATTCTGGATTGAAATGCTTCACTTTTCTCTTTTGTCTTAATATTTTTTCCTCTTTTCAGTTGATAATCATTTTTAATTAAAAATTAAACCTTTCAATGAGCAAATCTTGTTTGGTTAAGCAGTTCAGATAAGAGGAGATATTTTGTTGAAAGTTGAATACAATATTATTATAATATAATTTTTTAATATTTATTTTATTTTAAAATTTTAAAAAATAGAATTATTTATTATAAAAAAATTATAATAATTATATGAGATGAGACGAAATAATTTTTCTATTTGCTAAAACTCTTTAATTTCAGCTAGCATATAATACTTTTAAATATAGGTTCACATTAATTAGAGAGAAACTTGTTCGTTTTGGATAATCCCTTTTCTAGCTCCTTTTAGGTTAGTGAAAATATCATCTCTCTTCATGGCTCATCTGTTAGGCCACCAATTCCCAGATCAGTTCATCAGTGATTAAGAAATAAATAAATTAATGACAGAATGGCTAGCTGCACGTCGATTGGGCCTTCTCAGTTGTTACAGAACTCGGGAAAGAATTTGACTTTTAAAGCATAATAGTTAACTTATAAAATATAATTTTTATTATTTAAAAAACGTATACTTAATTGATTGATTGAGCAATCATTTATCAGTTTGCAATATTAGATCATATATGCAGTATTCAACACTAATATATATTAAAGATTATTATTATTATTAAAAAGATGTATACTAAATAAAGGAGAGATTTATTTGGCTACGGGAAGACGTACGTATTGCAGTGCAGAGACAAGTATAATGATGATAATGATATGACTACATGCATTAGATTCTTTTTCTCCCAATCAACTACAATTTGGCACCCGAAGATCAGGTCGAGAAAGTCAATAAAGCAGAGCTTTACACGATATACATCATGTCCTTCCTTCATCACCATATCATCTTCGGTATTCAATTTCAGACCCTAATGATTACAAGCCAGTCCATGCTTTGATGTTTTCTACATATATATTGTAATATTGCAATGTAAGAGACCCGAAAGTTTAGCGAAAAATAACGAAGACTTGTAGATGTTAGAGACAAAACTCTTATCTCCAAAGTCATCATGAGTCTAAGCAATTATATATGCATGTCCCATGCATGCTGTGATCACAGCCATTATCTGTGAAAGTTTTTTCTCCTTTCTCATGTTTTAATTTACCCCACTTTTTTTCGACCACATAAACGCTGGATATGTAGATAAATCGTTAAAAATGAAACTATATATACGTACCCAGCTGTCTCAACCTGAAGAAAACCATCGTTTTGTCCTACCCTAAAATCTGCAATTCATGGTGATCACGTACGCATGATGCAGCTGATGGGTATATTATTGTTCAGCAACGTAAATAGGTACGTACGTAGTGCATCCTCATTTTCCTCCACACGATGAAATTTCGTTTTCGTTGCATGCCTATCTTGCACGAAATCATCCTTCCTTCCTTCTTTCTCGAAAGAGGAAATTTTTATCATTTTACAGACTAATACATCGTGGTTATTCTTTGTCACTTAGCGCGAAAAGGACAAAAAAAAAGAGGAAAAAAAAAAAAAATCCAACATCCTTGTATAAACCAGTGAATCTTTGTTCGCGCGCTAATGTTTCACCAGTTGATCATAAGTTACGTCTGCAGACTCCTATCCTTGGCCATAAACGAGTGATCTAAGAATATGGGAATTCCTTTTTTCCATGATTCTGCTATAAATCGTTTAGAGCTGATTTAACTAAAATTAGAGAGTTCCTGCAAGCATATGCAGGTTGATACAACATATATATGAGCTGCAGAAAGTGATCAAGATCTACATGATAAGATATATATATCTTTTCAGCATGATGACACTATTCATGCATGGTTTTGGTCTTTCATGAGTTTGAGCATGCAACAGCCTCTATATATTAGTTCGTATCGATCGAATATTGGGAGATCCGAGACATGATTACCAGTTGATCAGTACTTCATTTAGCGACCTTGAGCAGTTGAGCTTCTCAAATAAATTAAATAAAACCTATAAATTTTATTGACTCTAAATTAATTAGAAGCCGATCCTTGACTAGTCCATGCCCTAACTCATGTTATACTTATTCAACTGGTCATATATATCTTATAAATTATAGTATGGTCCAAGAATTTTGTTACGAATAATCTGTGTAACAACGAGTACGTGCATTAACTGTAGCATTCAATGGATCTAGGTCCAAGATTGGAAAACTATGCACACCTAATTGTAAGACATTTTAGAGGCCGGGTACAGATCTTCCAAAAAGTCATTCACGTTGTACACACACGATCAAGTAGAACTTTAAGTCATGGAAAAAAAACCTTTGATGTAAATTAAAGTACGTAGTGTAAACACGAAATGATTCGGCCTACAGAAATCCACCACATTATAAAGGATAATAGTCCTCTTAATGAGAGTCTTGATTAATTAAATAAAATTTGTCAATGTGTCAAGAAATGAATGGGTTAATGGGTGACTTATTCAAGGTTTGTTATAAGTACCCAACGTCTTTCCCAAATAAAAGGGATCGATGGAGTTTCTACCAATTCTCGCCCACAATTGTGTATATTTTATTAAGCATAGCTAGCTAGCTAGCTATTCGATAGGCTGAAGTTAATATATATTTGGACATGATGATCACTAGCTATATGCTTGCCCAGCTTGTAAATAACTAATTAATTTGAAGGTCATGATCGACCATATAATCATGTACGATGTATGTCACAATCATTCATATGTGTTAAACGTACGTGTACAATTAAAATTTATTGTGAAATAAAATGTGAATTTTGACTTGGCTTTAATGAACAGATCATCATCGAATGATGGTAATGTGAAATCCCAAGAGATCTGTGTGAACCCATTTCACACACACACACATACTTGGACGAGGAGGTATATATATAATTAATGTCTACAATTGCGTGTGTAGACAATAGAATAGATTGGTTCTTCTTCTTTTTTCTTTGATATATGAGATCTATAACCTAGCTAGCTATAAAATATTGGGCTTGCAAGGAATGCATGGGAGACTATGCCCACCAGTCAAACATTTTATAAGGAGGGTATATATATACTGTCCTTTCATGGTCACAGTCAGATTCATTTTTTAGTTCTATTTTTCTAGCTATATATCCAATCAAAATCCATGAAAATAAATTGTTTTGAAGCTAGGATATTCTTGGATGAATTAGGGAGAAATTTCTGTCGATGTACTGTTGATGATGAATGAACGAACGAACCATGTTATTAGAATTTTCTCAGACGCCAATCAGGCAATTGTCTTGGCCCTGCTCAAAGGATAATTCAAGTGTGCTACTGGAAAGAAATCACCCTATATATATGTGAGGCATTTTAAAAGTAATTTGATTAAGAAAAATTCTACTCGCTCACATATGTTTTAATAATATTGTGGCATATATACGTCAAATCAATTATTATATTTATAACTAATTCATTAGGCATATCAATGGTATCTACTAATTCACTACAAGAAAAAGACCATTTTCCAGCGCTTGATAATTTTGCTGCAAAAAATACCAAAAATTGCTGCAATTAAACTTTTTTTTGTCAGTTTTTGCATCGACGTGTGTATGCACGTTGGATGCCAAAGAAGGGATACAACTGCTTATTCACCAACGATTCAAAATTAGGGATGATTTACAATAAAAACAACTTTTATTCAAACATTTCTTTAGGGATCTAGCTAAATGCGGGCAATATTAGTATCCCTTGTTAAAAATAATTAAAAGGAAAAAGAAAAAGTAGTTGTGGTAATTTATGTGTACGCGACACGAGAGCTGGTCCAAGACCCAAACCCAACTTGGGAAAAGTAGTTCAGCTTCGTGTGGACAGGATGTTATGTTTTTTCGCCAGCATAATCCGCTTGGGCCCCATGCACCTTGTGGGACTCACCATCCCAATCTGGCAATTTACGTACAGTAGTCTCCTACCAGACCCAGATGTCCAAATTCACATTATAAATACAGATCATATCCTTGATTATCACAACTTACGTACAGTATTATTGTTGAGCTTTATACATAATAATATTCTAATTACCAAGTTTGCTTTGAAGAGTATATATATTCTTTTGATGCCTTTTTTTTTTTTTTAATGAGTCTCCAAGTTGATAAATACCTCATACCAACCTCCATTGTTGTAAAAGTTAATTTGGAGATCAAACGCAATTAGAAAATAATCAGTTTTATGAAATGCTTAATGAAATTGCGCCCTATCTACTCCATCTATAATCTATATATTAATTAGACATAATTTTCAAAGTCAAATGTCTAGCTAACAATATATATATATATATATATACTCTGCCTTAGATATTTGAAGATTAAAATAAGTCATATTTACATAAGAGAAATTATACTATATTTGTAGTCTTAATATATGTAAATTCCGTTCACTTCTTTTAAAAAAATGATGAAATTTGAGATTTACATGAAAAAAATTATTTTTTAATAGTGAAAGTAGGAAACTCTACTTTTTTATTTAAAGAAAATATGCAAGATTTTATATCAAGATTAAGAATATTCAATTGGAGTGGGGATGAGTTTGGGACCTACATTTATGGGGGTTTAATATACGTACCCGACATATATTTATTTATATATATATTGTGAGCTCGCAGAAGTAGAACTATCGATCCATGAGTTTGGATTAGTTACGTATGGAAGAAGCTTATCCTTGATCAATACATCTTATGATCATCGAGTAATTAGTCTTAGTTATGTACGAGATAAATTAATATTGGTGCAGACGGCGTTCACTGTATCTTTATTCTTTCGTCTTTACAGCTAGATAGAATGAATTTGGAGCACTACGTACGTACTACGTCCTTCTGATCTATATGGCTACTTAAATTATTGCTTGTGCTGATCTACTCTCTTTTCCCTTTTTTGCATGGTCATGCACTGAACCTTGATCTCTCTAGCTTTCTACCTGATCATCAATGACATCGAGTCTTCTAACGGTGTACGTACGTAGGATGTGAGGTGGCGGCCGGTCTGATGGGCAAAATATAAGGGTTTTCAAACTTGCTGGACAACATTTTATGTACGATGATACGTTCATGAATGCATGGGATCACAACGTGATGGCAAGAATGTAAGGGACTCATGCATGTATCTGTGACATCAACAACGTTTTGGTCGTGGATAGGCACCTATATATAATATTAAAAGCTTTATATACGAACACGTGTCATTTCATGATACATTTAAAACAACCAAGATGAGGCCGTCCAAAAAGCCGAATGCATACGTACAGCGTCACTAAAGGAAAGTAATTCTCTGCCGATATATATTGTCTTTGACTAAGAGCCAGCTACTGTCCTTTACAACTGGCCGGGAGAGGATCGAGCCAAGTTCGATAGCTAGGACATGATTATATATATATATATATATATATATGATCAAACCCGTCATGTATGGATTCTGAAAGTTTCAGCGGCTTTCCTGGTTTTCGGGAGGTACGAGTCTATGATGTGTAAACCGTTAACAGGTCATGAACAAAGCCCCACATCCTCCTTTGACATAATTGTCTATTATACGTACTTCTATATATACTAGTAGTTGGGCAACGTATAAGGGATGTTCGCCCAATATATAGAAATATTATTTTTAAGAATTAATATTATTTTTGTTAAGAAAAAAATTTTGATTAATAATGTAATGATTTTAGAAAAAAAAAAATTCTAACATCAAATAGTAAGATAAACTTAAATCAATTTTAAAGCATTTAGAATTAAAAAAACGAACATTGAGCCAAAACTATGCAGTATAGAAAATAAATCGTTAACAGTAAAGTAACGTGCAGAGTATATTTTCTTAGTTTAATAAAATGATTATTTTTAAAATGTGATATAATTTTTATAAAGAAATAAAATACTAAGGTTTTTATAAGATATTATTATTTGACTTTAATGTTTCATAATGAATTTAAATTGATACATAAATAGCATTTTATTGGAATAATTGTATTTATAAATGTAGTTGGTAAATAGATTTAAACTTAATTATTTTACATTTCTCTTTGTTTATATAAGAAATGAATAGAAATTTTAAATCGCATATATAAATTATAATTTATATAAAATATCATATATATAATAGAATATAGAATATATATGTATATAATTTATATAGATATATATATATATATTTATATAAATATAGATATCTAATATATCTCCTAAATAAATGATCATCAATGCATGGGTTATAGGATCGATGCATGCTGCATAAATTTTAATAACTAAGAATTTATTCATAAGTGATTAGGAAAAAATATTAAAAAAGTAAGAACTTTTAAAAAGAGAGAGATAGCCACTTTAATTTATTTATGTAACTAACGATATGAATTTTAACGGTAAAATAATAAAAATTATTAAACTAATAAAATTCTATTAAATAGCCAGTTTATATATATATATATATATATATATATATATTGTGCGACTGCTTTGCCAACTGCATGTTAAAGCAAAGAAGCATTTCATTGAACTTAATTCCTGGCCTCTAAAAAGGTCGTATAATTAGTAGTATAGTATATCTACCACTGCCCGAAATTGACGGTGTACTCTGTAAATACAAGCACGCGCTCTTCGCAAGTATGGGAACGCACACACACACATGTACACACGCTCTCTCTCTCTCTCTCTCCCGTAAACCACGATCAGAAGCTGAATACAGTAGAAAAATGTCCTGGCGACAACTTTGTCAAAACACCACATCATGCATGACGTACGCGATCGAGTTACCCGGCCAGTAGCTACTTTTCTTTTATGGAACCTAGCTCACAGTGCATGCATGTTTATCCTGTCTTGCTTACTGAAGGTGGCTTTTCTAGTTTTGGTCGACTCTATATATGCCAAGTTGTCATGATCATCTACAGATGATAAAACAACTTGGGAAAAGTTTGTTCTAGAAACAACTAGGCCAAGGGAATTCATCATGACTATGTAATATATATATATGTTGGGAAAATAATTTAAAAAAAAAAACATATATCGAAATATTAACATATTACATAATTGACATAACAAGACTTCTACATCCCAAACTTGATCTAGGTTAGTACTACCATTTTTGTAATATTATCGGATTTCATAATTATATTAATTAATTCAACCTCTTGATCACTACAAATTAGCTGAGCTGGGATGGATGTACTGTCAGATCAGCCTTAGAGCAGTACAAACTACAGAGTGATCTAAAAGAACTAAGCACCTTAATTTCTTTCGTATATGTTTAGGGCTCTTAGCACGTTTTGACGATTTGTTTCCGTCACTAACTGGATTTTTCTATTTTATAGGCAAAATTATATCTACAACAGAACGTCAGGGCCGTTTCGGGGGATTGATACGCTGGAAAAGTTCCGTTGTCTTTCTTCAACGGCAATTCCTTAGTTGCCCCTTTGATATTATTATCAAATGGCGCTAATGTTTTAAATGATACTCGCATGTTCTGGACCGCGTATATAAATGTTGAGCGGCTCTACAGCCACCGACTCCGACCCAAATTTGAGTCCAACAACTGTAAATTAATTTCTTTATATATATATTTAAAATATTCTTAAATATTTATTTTAAAAAAATTAAAATTCACAAATTTAATAAAAAATACTTATTTAATTATCAAAATAAAAATTAAAAAAAATATCAGAAAAATACTCAAAACCCATTTTTGAGATTCCAAATATTTATAAGGTACTGTTTTTGGCCACATGAAATTTTCAAACTCAAATATAAAATTCTCATCTCATCATTATAACTTTTTCAAATTCTCATACAAAATATAATAAAAAATTTAACTTTTTCTTAACTTTTTCAAATCTTAATACAATAATAATATTAAAATATATTATTTTAATATTTAATCTTAAAACTCAAAATTTTTATGTGAAAAATCTCAATAACTAATCAGAACCAGAAAAAATATTTGGTCCACGTTGAGAAATGTTTGGTTCTAATTTTTCTGTTGGGATGTGGACCCAAGACATCCCATCCAACGACTATATCATGAGCTGGGCGGCCAAGAAAATATTGTAGCCGAAGCCGTTCAGGAAAAATCCAATGTTGAGCCCAGAACCATCTGAATGGGTCTGCAGTTGATAGCCCAGAAAAAGAATTTGAGCATTATATATATATGGTAGAATTTGGAATCGTTAGCTAACTACACCATACACTTTTTATATAGTTTCGATAAAAGAAAAAATAAAATTTCCTTTAAATTATCATTCATTATAAAAACTATTAGTTCAATTTCAAGCTCAAATTACGTACGTAATTTTTTTTTCACAATTTTCCTCCATTATTTAAGATCATAATGACACAACTCCTATATTTTATAGAGAATAACTTCTCGCCAAAGACTCCTACAAAGTGGTCTTAGTGGAGACCAGTAGGGAGTTGCCATGTCAGGAGCACATGAGCCAAATTGCACTTTGCGTAAACAGGGGATCTGCTCCCTCACTCTCTGCCTCTCAAGCCTCCCCCCTCTCTCTGTTCTCTCACTCTCTTTGTTGAAACGATCTAAAAAACAAAACCTTCTACTCCTTGTCCCTGTGTAACAAGAATGAAAACCTAAAAAACACCTTTCATATTCAGGGAAGCATCCGAGAGACCAAAATTGGTCTGAATGACTAAAGTCCAGGCTTTTATACAAAGATAAAAAAGACTAAATTACCATTGAGCAGATATAAAGACTAAAATGCCCCAAGTAAAACTATACAACCTAAAGAAGCACTATACAACCTAAATATAAACTATATAATATAAAAATACAAAATAACATATATAGAAAATAACTTTATAACGTAATACCTCCGTTCAAGATGGAGAGTAAATAGAATGAACTCTCATCTTAGAAATCAGCAACTGAAACTGGTGAGAGCCCAAAGGCTTGGTTAAAACATCAGCAAGCTGATGTTGAGATGCAAGGTGAAAAGTTTGATGATCCCGACTTGTAGTTTGTCTCGAATGAAGTGGCAGTCAAATTCAATATGCTTCGTTCGTTTATGAAAAACAGGGTTAGCAGCAATGTGAAGTGCAGTTTGGCTGTCACAAAAAAAGATGAGCACTATTAGTATGAGGAATATGAAAATTAGATAAAAGAGATAAAAGCCAAACTATTTCACAGATAATGGATGCCATGGTCCAATATTCAGCTTCAGCTGAAGAGCGAGAAATAATATGTTGTTTCTTAGTTTTCCAAGAAACCAGAGAGTCATCAAGAAAAACACAGAAACCAGTGGTTGATCTTCTGCTATCAGGACAAGAGGCACAATCTGAATCTGCAAAAGCCTTGAGAGTTAGAGAATTATTAGCTGGAAAAAAAGACCAAGATCAGGAGCATTTTTTACATATTGTAAAATCCTGTGAGCTGCCTGCAGATGAGGTAGTCTAGGGTGAGCCATAAACTGACTAAGCCTTTGAACAGAATAAGACAAATCTGGTCTAGTAAGAGTAAGGTAGATAAGTCTACCAATCAATCTTCGAAAAACTCTAGGATCAGGCAACAAAGCACCATCATCGTTACTAAGTTTTAAATTTTGCTCCAACTTTCTTTGTTTAGCTAATGAGCAAACAAGACAAGGATATCAGACAGAGTCAAATTAGGCACAAGTTTATTTAAAAAGGTCATTCGAGAGGGACATGGATGTCCCAAATGACTATGCCAAAGGTGAAACAATGAGCATTTGGAAGAAAGAAAACGTGCACAAGGTACCAAAGTAGTATTCTTATTACATTGTGTATAGGAAAAAGATAAAGGTAATTGAGGAAAAAAAGAAGTCACGGGGTGTTGCAAAAGATAGAGTCCTCTGTGTTGTCTACCCACTCTAATCAGGCTCGAGGTGATCAGGTCCTGAAGAAAACAAAAGTCAGAGGAAAAAAAGCAACAAAGGTGAGATTGTGTGAGTTTACTAACTGAAATCAAATGAAAATGAAAAGTTAGCACACAAGGAATATCTTGAAGTACAAGATGTTTAGCAAGAGTAATAGTGCCAATATGTGTAACAGTAACATTCTGTCCATTAGGTAGTTTGACAAATTTATTATGAACTGGATGAAATGAAGTAAAAAAACTAGTAGAGGGGACCATATGGTCAGTAGCCCCTGTATCAAGTATCTAACTAGAAATAAAATTATTAGAAAAATCATTACTAGAAGAATGAAGAGCATAAGGTGGAGAGGAGACAATACCAAATAAGGAATGAGTAGAAGCGACAGTATTGACCACATGGCTTGAATCATCAGCCTTAGGTTGAGGATTAAAGGGGAGCATAGACAGTAACTGCTTATATTGTGCCTCAGTCAAGGAGAACGGTGAGGGTGCTGGAGAGGTATCACTGAGAGTGATAGTATTGGCCAAGGCTTGCTGTCGCGACCTTGGCTTGTACCCCGAAGGAAATACATGGAGTTTATAACATTTGTCAATAACGTGACCAGTTAGGCCACAATGCTTGCAAATTGGCCGATCTTTTTTAGGAAAAGACTTAACAGATCGCAATGAATCAGAGTTAGCAACAAAAGCATGAGCATCAGTAAGGGGTGGGGGGACAGAGATTTCTCGCTATTCTTCTTCTTGAAGAGCAAGGGAAAAAACTTTGTTAAGAGGTGGTAAGGGCTCCATCAACAGGATCTGAGCCCTAGGCGAAGCAAAAGATTCATTCAGGCCCATAAGGAATTGCAAAATGTGTTCCTGTTGAACATTAACATAGAAATTTAACAGAGTAACAACACCACAAGAGCACATAGGAACGTGCTTGTAATTAAGCAATTCATCCCAAAGAGCCTTCAATCGAGTAAAATAAGCACTAACAGTAAGTTGGCCTTGAGATAATGAGGAAATAGACTTCTAAATCTAAAAGATCCGAGGTCCATTCTTTTGAGAGAACTGTTCCTTAAGATCAGTCTAGATCTCGAAAGCAGTAGTAACATATAAGACACTAGCAGCGATTTCGGGTGAAACCGAGTTAAGCAATCACGAAATCACCATATTATTACAGCATAACCATGACGAAAAAAGAGAAGCAGTAGATGTGGGTTTAGTAATCGTACCATTGACGAACCCTAGCTTATTTTTGGCAGAAAGAGCCATGGTCATTGAGCGAGACCAAGTGTGATAGTTGTCGCCGAGGAGGATTTGCGTGACCAGAACAACCCCAAGATTATCGCTGGGTTGAAGAAAGAAAGGACTCGCAACATCAAAGGATGGAGGAGGAGGGGGAGGGGGAGGGGGAGATGGATCTACTGCCATGAGAAAGGGATTAGGTCAAAACAAACTTCTGATACTATAACAAGAATAAAAACCTAAAAAACACCTTTCGTATTCAAGGAAGCATCCGAGAGACCAAAATTGGTCTAAATGACTAAAGTCCAGGCTTTTATACAAAGATAAAAAAGACTAAACTGCCCTTGAGCAGATATAAAGACTAAAATGCCCTAAGTAAAACTATACAACCTAAAGAAGCACTATACAACCTAAATATAAACTATACAATATAAAAATATAAAATAACATATATAAAAAATAACTTTATAACATAATACTGTGCTCTCTCACTCTCTCTGTCGAGTGATCCAAAAGTGAAATTGAAACCTTAGGGCCGCAAGTCTAGCACTGCAATTCCATTCTTCCCTTTTTTTTAATTTCTTCTCCAAACTTTGTCTTCGTTTTTTATCTTCTGCAGCTGGCATGCATGAGTTTTTATTCCTTTTCCGTGTTGCATGTCAACCTTCCAAGTCTTGCATCCAACCGAAAGTCCCTACATTTAATTTTTTGCGTCAATAATTGATGGTCCTGTGCACTGCTGCTTCTTTTTTTCTTTTTTGTTCAAAACCAAAATCAAGCCCCGCATCTTTCTCCCAATGAATGCTTTTTTTTTTCCCGTTCCCTCCAACGTGCATTTGGCTTCCGTCTCTTTTATTTTCTTTCCTTTCTGTATGAGTGTGTTTCTTACTAGGTTCTTTATTTTTCTTCTGTGTGAGTTGCCCAGCTCTTTGTTTTTCTTTTGAGTGAGTTGCCCAGCTCTTTGTCTTTTGTTGCTGGGTATGAGCTTGAATATCACCTGTTTACTCTTGTATGTCATGTATTGATTCTAGCTCTTGCAATGCTGTTTGTGTGGTCCAATGCTCGTACCTTTATAAAAAAAACTCCACCCGAAATCCCAGAAGTTCATCTTCCCGGAGAGTCATTCTTGCAAGTTGCTGCTATTATGAGAATTGAAATTAACTGAGGTTTTGTAGTCTTGCGTGATATTGTGACTGGAAGAGATTTGAAGAAGTTTCTCATTGTCATTCTTGGCTTTTGGGTTCGTTCAATTGTGGGTTATTTTTATGTATTTGGTATAAATCAACAAGGAAATTTGTGTAATTTATATGATCTATGCATTTGCGTTGGGTAGGTTCGTTATGCTCTATTCCGTTTAGATTTTGGAAAAATTTGGATAAGGGATTTCCCGTGAGCGATTGAAGGAGAGAGAGAGAGTCGACCGATTTGGAAGTAGAGAGAGAGAGAGAGTCGATCGGGGAAGGAGAATGAATCACATGATTCCCTACTATGCGTCTCCACTATCATAATTAAGGAAGGCTTACATGTCATTTCTCTATTTGTCTGTGATAAGACCACATTATATGTGCCTCTGGCCAGAAGCATTCTTCTATTTCATATCTTCTATATATAAAAAGTGTGTATGAAACGAAAATTCTTGTTTTTCCGTCTATTTTACCTGTTTTCCGTTAAGTCACCTTTAAGTCCAGCTTCTATCCGTTTATATTCTATTATAATAGAAAAACATTATAACAGAGAGAGGGAGATGGCTCTCTGCGAAAGAAACTCAGGGCTCGAAAGAGACCTCTTCATCTATAGTCGTCACTTCAACCCCACAGTGTTGAATCTCAACAGTCAAATGGCGGCTCTCAAGGGCACTGAGGCTGCCTACTGCACCTCCAGCGGCATGGCCGCCATCTCCTTTATTCTCCTCCATCTTGTCAGCAATGGGGACCACATCGTTGCCTCCACATATCACAATGCCTTCACTTTCTCCTCATCCTCCTCCTTCACTCTAATACCAATTTTGATTGATGTTTTTGCCACCCACTCTTTTCCATTATTTGGTTCCCTGTCCCATGCCACCCTGACAGCTTTCGTTGTTGATTTTTATTTGTTTGCCGAGACTTGGACTTGGTCACATTGGAGCTGGGGTTCGGTCTGATCGTGGATTTTGGGAGTTATGGAACCTCGCGTTGGGAACAAGTTTCGCCTCGGCCGGAAGATCGGTAGTGGATCGTTCGGAGAGATCTATCTTGGTCTGTAAATTTAATTTCTATTTTTTTGGGGACCATGGTGATCTCGCCGACTCAGCGTCGACGTCGTGGTAAAATGAAGAATAGAGGAAAGAAACAAAATAAAATGAAAAAAGGAGAAGAAGAGAAGCAACAACCACACTGATTGAAGGGGATGAAAACAAAAACGGAAAGGAGGTGGAGAAGCAACGCGTGTAGGTGAAAGAAGGAGAAGAGAAGAAGAAGCCCTAGGGGTTGGACTAAACGATGCCGTTTGGGGGGATTTAGTGGGCTGGGTTGAAGGCTTACGGGTTGGGCTGGGACCGAATGGGCTAGGCCCAAAAGAAAAATGAAACACACTCAAACAGGCCCAGTTCGAAAATAAAAGAGTAAAAAAAAAAAAAACACAACAAAAATACTATACAACTCAATATTAATAAAATAAAATAATTAAAGTCCAACATTAAACTAATGTAAAGTAAACAGCAATTTAAATGCAAAATAATAATTAATACCAAAAAACTACATCAAAATAAATTTCACTTCACATTTTTTATGTCTGTAATGTGGTGTATAGTAGTGATCTCTTAAAAATATATTAGTTTGGAATAATTGAAATAGTCTGGTAAGTAAGAGAAATAAATCTCATAATTTGTATTAATTTACCATATTTTGAATTTTTTACATTTATATTTTTTACTTTTCTATTGATCATACACAAGCATTAAATTCATATCATATAGGAGCATTTGTCATACTTAAAAAACATTGTAATAACTGACTTCACAAAGAGATGATTCAACTTTATGTATTAATTAATTTTTTTTATAAAAAATAAAACTAGATAAACGTATTTTGCACATTACTCCGACTTAGTATATATATATATATATATATGATGAAGTCGAATAATTACTCAACTCTTAAGGAACTAATAACCCAACTTATATATAATCTTCGTTCGAAAACAATTACCAGCTTCTGACATAAAGTCGCCTAAAATAAAGTCGAAATCTTGAACATATATAAATAATGCAGAAGCATTCTCGTGATCTATCTGTTAATATATATAGCTCAATCCCATCCTCGATCGATCGTGGTGTCAGGATATGCATAAATATATATATAGCTCAATCAGGTTTTTATAACTGAGACCAGATTAATAATTGCTACGTACTACAATATCCGTGGATGACTTACATACATACGTAAATGAGACTTCTGCGCCATGTTCAAGATAAATTGAATTGATAAGGGCCGGGAACATGGTCAATTTAATGCAGAGACTTTTGATACTCAACTAAGAATCTCTCTCTCTCTCTCTCTCTCTCTCTCTCTCTCTCTCTCTCATGAATAGAGCCATTGAAACTATGTTGGACCCTATAGCTAGTACTATATATTATACGAAGTTATATAAAGCTGGCAATGATGATGATAAATTAAAAATTTAAGGCCGACCCCAGTTACAGTACTACTGTTACTGTGCCTCTCAGTCCAATATGGAATTGATACTGATCGATCAGATCCATTATTAAGGATAAACATTTAAGCCGGCTGAATGACCTGACTTAATATTTCGACCCGAACTGTAAAATAATAACCGGTCCGAAGCCAAACAAATCGGAAGTGAGTATTTCCGTTTGCTGACCGTTTGGTACCGGATTGGTTCGGGTAATTAACCGTTAACCGAATCAGCTTCATTCGATTAATGCATTTGTCTCTGCGTAGCTTTTTCTTCTCTACAACCAAAATTTTAGTAACCCATAACATCTTTGAAGCCGTCAGTGCGATGAGGTATCTTCCCTCCCATCGCTTTCTCATTTTTGAAAATTCCATACCTACAGGTTACTCTAGAGACGATTGAGTCTGCTACACAAATCCTGATCTTGTTCGACGTCACAAAGGTAACTAAGAAAAATCACCAAGCATGCATAGTTAGATGTATACTAAAACCCAGCGCGTGTACACACGCTTAATAGTACATACATACGTAGATAAAAACTATAGAGAGGCATAGACACCAGTGAAATTCATAAACCATCATCATGAGAACCTTTGCATTGCATGCACACAGCACTGGCACCTAAAAAGTACGTACATATTAAGTGTTCATCGATCCATCTGAGCATTTATCTAATGCTAGCTTCTTCTGCATGCAATGTATCATGGGACCTAGTCTCTTTTTGTCTTTTTATCATGCACTAAAGTCATTTAATTAAGACATGACCTCCGCCTCCATCCACAGTAGCCCTACAGCCCCACATCAATAAATTGCTCGTGCTTCGACCATGTTACATATGTAAATACCCTTTAATAGAGTTACAGTTGTAAGATCACTTCTTGATAATGGAAGCAGCCTTTTCTGACATAGTAAGTTATACACCTATTCTATTACAATAGATCACTTTTTAATTATTACAGTAATTTCTTTATTTCTGTTAATTTTTCTTATTTTTTTTAATTATGTTAGTTTCTTATTTTAAAAGTACAATTATTTTTTTACCTCTTTTTCTCTCTTTCGATATCTATCTCTCTACTTACTTCTTTCAAATTCATCATTTTACATATTTTCTTAAAACGTTTAAATCTTAATCTGAATATAAATATTTAGATATGCAGAAAAAAAAATAGCAATAAAAATCAAATACAAAACAAAAAAAAAAAATTCCCACAAAAAAAAAAAGATCTGTTTAAATATGTCAAGATTAAAAAAAATTATATCAACACATAATTTAGATTGATTGTCCAATATCCCAAAAAAATTCCAAATCTTATACGTTTTTTTAGTGTGGTGAAACTATTTATTTTAGGGGCAATGATTTTATTTTTATTTGTCTATATTATTCTAATGTATCTTAATTCTAATTTTAAACTAATATTTTTATTTTCTAATGTATCTAAATATATAATTATTATACATATCCACCTATCATTATCTAAAGATATTTGCTAAGATTTGCTTCTTTGTCTCTATGTAGTAAATTATTCATTAATCGAATTTTTTTTTAATCATATTATTTTTATAAAAAATATATTTAATCTAATTAGACAAACGTATTTTCACTACAAACAAAAAGGTATTTTACGGCAATTTTAAATCGTTGCAAAGAAAATCACCGCAACAAGTAAGATTTTGTAGTAAAGCAACTTTTTAACATCGATGCACAATTTAAACAAGTGTAAAAAACTAGTTGCAATGGGATAAAATCGACGGGACTGAGCCTGGGGGTGCTAAACATTTTAATTTTTCCTCCCCCCTCCCGAGGCTTACCCAGTCTTCATCACAGTATCCCCTTCTCCACTTCGACCTTCTTCCCCAATTTGGCTACCTACAATTAAATCCACCCACTTCATACACACAGTTTCATCTCCTTTATCGACTATCATGTCTCAAAGCTTTTGCACGAGCATCCTCTCTGCGGTGATATTTGGGACTGTTTGTGACAAAAGAAATCGCTAAGAAATCTAACTTTTTAGTAATGATTTTTTACTTCTGTTATAGTAGATTAGAAATGGGTGAATAATATCGGCGAACAGCCAGCGAGGTATAAATCGCTGGAAAAAGTTATTAGTGGCGATTTTAGGACTTTTCCTAGTAAAAATTTGTGGCAGAAAAAGTCACTTCTATTGTAGTGTTTGCAATAGCTCCTGACCTAATATGTATGTACATATATATATATATATATATATAAGGGTATTTAAAATGAGGGAGATATTGAATAATTCGAAGCAGCTGATCCAATCCAGATAATAGAGGATTGAATTATGTTCCATTATTATTCGAGATTAAGGTTGTGCCTATTATGTTGAGCTATGTACAATATATATGTACGTATATATATAAACGTACGTGCTTTCTTAATTACGCAGCTAGTTAAAAGCCGTATTTGATTCATTATGTCCATAATTTTGGGGTCTTGTAAACGTACGTACACGGCCATTATGGGTTATGGAGACTTTCACCCTAAACTTTAGATCAATTAATTAATAAAACTTTAATCACAACCTCAGTTTCTTGATATTTTTGGATTGGTGCCGATTATGATTAAGAAAGCCGCGAGAAATAATAATTGTGACCGTGAAATAATAATCAACCCTCACGGAGAGTACAAAAATGACCTCACTATTTTTTAATTGGCAGCTAATTAAGTACCGCATGGCCAAACATCTATTATATTCTCACTTTTTTTAACCGGTGATCTCGAAAAGAGGATCGTAGATTTCTTTAAAAATTACTTCAAGATAACAAATAACAGTGTACCCACCATTCTCACTACTTCTATTGGAGCTGTTTGCAACTTATTACGAACGTCTTATTACCATATTTTAAGACAGTGTCCTCTTGGTAGGAGTTAGGTGAAGACCAAGAAATTGGTCGCTAAAACCTTTGTATTTTTTTTAATTTTTTTATCCACCTCTTTGCATTGTTGTTATCATTCTGAGGCGTTTGTTGAGGTACCTCACCCCCTTCTCATGCATCATCTTTTTTACTTTTTAATGAAGTTTAATCACTTGTTTAAAAAAAAAAAAGTACTGCGTAACTAGAGAAATCCACACCTTTCCTTTAGAGAGAGATTCTCTTCCTTCTCCCTAAAAAACTTCATTTTAGTGATAGCTGTTGCCGGAGAGGATGGTGGAGCTGTGGCTTTCACCCTCGTCTCATTCTCCCTTCCATTTTAGCATTGTGTATACACCTTCAAGATAGTGTTTTTTCCTCCTTCCAATAGTTTGGTTTTTGTCAGATCTGCTTCTCTCAGGCTGCCATTTGCCTACACATTCCGTACCCACCCTTCCTACAGCTGTCGATCTACTGGTACGATGCAGAGTTGGGCCAAAATGCTTGGCGTGTTGTCCTCACGCGTAGCAACAAGCCGCACTCCGATGGCTACATGCACCGTACCAGGAACTTCGTCTCGCCGAGATTTTCCAAATTTGGGCCACCCTATCTCCTTCCCACAGGCGCGTAGCTGTCTCGCGCTATCACAAGTGCATGGGAACGTAGATGATCACTGGCTGCAGATCAATCCATCCAATGTCATGTTTTCTACTATATTTTTGTTTTTTCTAATTGGTGATCTTGAAGATAGGACTGTAAATTTCTCTAAAAATCATCTCAAGATAATAAACAACAATACACATGCCACGTCTCTCACCACTTCTAGTAGAATTGTTCGTAAATTTTTGTGAACATCTTATTATCATTTTTTAAGACAGCGTTCTCTTGATAGGACTTGGGTAAAAGCAAGAAATTGGTTGCAAATTTTTTTTTTTTTTTTAATTTACTTCTTTACACTGTTATTATTATTCTCGATATTTGTTGAGAAATCCTATCTCATTTTCATGTATCATCATTTTTACTTTTATTTTTAATAAAATTTACTCGCTTGTTTGGAACGAAAAAAAAAGGGGCGCAACGGGTCTTTTCCTTTGCAGATATCATTGCTTGTATGATTGCAGTGGGGTCGTTCAGAATTCACAGTAATTAATCCTCGCGCGAGCACACGTGTATAGTCCGCTGTAAAATCTCTTTGTTTTCTATATGATGCATTTGAAGGCACGACTGGTAGCTAGTTGGACTTTGAAATCCACCGGCCATTTGATGAGATAATTTTCTGCTTGGCTTCTCAATCTTTGACTCGGGATGCGATGATAGGCCAGTTGGGCTCGCTACACATATATTTCACTCAGGAACGTACCTTAATTTTAACATAAGCAATGCATGGCGGAGCCACATGATCATGTAGATCGAGTGGGGGCCTGGTCTACATGATATATATATATGGCATTGCAAATTTGCCCACAAAAATTTATAACTTATGGAAGAAAAATTATTTGAAATGCCAACCAAATGCATAATTTTCATTTACATTTTAGCTTAAATAAAAAATTAATGTAAAATCTCAAATTTTTTAAAAAGGTCTGCGTCCGACTCGACGTTAATTGAACCATTAATATCTTCCCCACCAAGGCTGAAAAAGTTAGAAAATCGAACTAAAATATGGTGTCTTTTTTTCTTCGATATGTACTGATCCTTCTTTAATGTGCATTAATGTACCGATCCAAAAAGGAAATGTATTAAAGCCATCACCATGAAATTAAAGTACTGGTTATAAAGGCTAGAGAAGAAATGCATGCATGTTCCTTTTGTGGAAATTAGTAAATTAAAACCGCACCTTAAGGCTTAAAGCCATACCCATAAATCCTTGGAGACTCCTCGGTGAAAATTAATCATGACAAGAAGTTAATTGACTTGAAAGCTTGTACCTAATTTTCAATGTTTGTAGGGAAAAAAAAATGATATAAATATGATTGTGCAAGCGCGATATAATTATTTTTAAAAATAATAAATATAATATTTATATAAAAAAAATTAATTTTTTAATAATAAATTTTATTCTTTTTTAAAAATAACTATACGATACTTGTGCATTTTATAATTTAACGTAATATTACTAAAAAGGATAAATGTAACTTTATCAAGTGAAAAGACAATGCAGCCATTCCATTTAGTTATTTCATGAACGTAAATTTTTGGGGGACTAATATTTCTTTATGGTTAGTACTACAACCCCGAATATGCCACCAAATTTAGTTGAATTAAAGTTAAAGCTGCGGGCCATAAGGGCACTTTCGGCAGGCGGGTTTTATATATTATGGGTTGGATTCATTTCTATTCTGTCGCTGACCTTTTCTCCTCATGATCTGCCCACTCAGTTTACAAAGACAACCTTGTGCAGTACTACTTGTATGTGTTTAATATAAGGAAGAGCAAGAACCAGTTCCTCCTTAATTAGTTTGCTGATTCCACTTCCAAATATGGGTCGGTCACCTTGCTGTGACAAGGTGGGCTTGAAGAAAGGGCCATGGACGCCGGAGGAAGATCAAAAGCTCTTAGCATATATCGAAGAACATGGCCATGGAAGCTGGCGTGCCTTGCCGGCAAAAGCTGGTGATGAACTGCACAGATCCTAGCTAGCTAATTTGTAGGAAATTATTGTAAAGAGATATCGGTTTTAATTAGTACTTCATGATCTTTGACTTCTGTGTTACGTTTTTCCAGGCCTTCAGAGGTGTGGGAAGAGCTGCAGACTGAGATGGACTAATTATCTTAGACCTGATATTAAGAGAGGAAAGTTCAGTTTGCAAGAAGAGCAAACTATCATCCAACTCCATGCCCTCCTGGGGAACAGGTATTCAAGATTCTTGTAAAATATAACATTCTGCTGTTTTTGAGTATTATTTTGTCCCATTTTTATTTTTGTTTCCTTTTTCCCATAAAAAACAAAGTGGCTTCTTCGATCTCCTTGTGGCTAATGTGTCGTAATTTGGAACTTTAATTAAGCCTGTTAGTCCTAATGTTGAAACTGCCATGCACGGAAAATATTCATGGCCGTTGATCGGATTTCTATAAGCATGCTCCTGCTAGCTTTTCCTTCTTTTATAAACGCCTTCAGAGATAAAAAGATTTTATGTTCATTGTACTCGTCTTCCTTGATTTTAACAAAGTTCACTAAAACTGTATACTGTATACATATATATATATATATATATTTATATATATATTGTATACACGCTTTAAATGCAATGGTACGTCCCTCAGATCACTTTCTGAACCAGTCGGGGACCGGTCTACCCTCTCACCTACGTACACAAATGAGATCTCTTTCACTAATTTTAATTAACCTATATTCGAACTGTGCTTAATTTCTACAATTTCAATCATTTTTTTTTTCCGGACGCACGCAATCTTATTAAGTGGGTTATGTTCATGGCTCCAAAAAAAAAAAAATTTAAAGGATCTGTGATTTCATTTTTTCTCAACAATGTCATAGAAACTGAGGATTCTTTCTTGTATATTATATGTGATCATGAATTATTGTCTTTAATGGGATGCAGGCTACAATATTGATAATTGCTTCTTGTAGTTGATAATCTCTAGGGTTTTATTATAGTTTTAATTATGCCTTTGTTGTCGTGTCCTCAGGTGGTCGGCCATAGCTACTCACTTGCCAAAGAGAACAGATAATGAGATCAAGAACTACTGGAATACGCATCTTAAGAAAAGGTTAGCTAAAATGGGGATAGACCCTGTCACCCACAAGCCCAAGAATGATGCATTACTCTCTGGCGACGGTCAATCCAAGAGTGCAGCCAACCTTAGCCACATGGCTCAGTGGGAGAGTGCTCGGCTCGAAGCCGAAGCTAGACTGGTTAGAGAATCAAAGCTACGTTCACATTCATTACAACATCAGCTCGGTAACTCAGGAGTACCTATGCCTCCAAGGTCTCTGGATATACTAAAAGGCTGGAATGGAGCCTGGTCTAAATCAACAGAAGGCAATGGTGGTGTTCCTGCAGTCACAGCAATTGGCAGTGACCTTGAGTCTCCAACGTCAACACTTACATTTTCTGAGAATGCGCCTCCAGTTTTGACTGCTGGAGTTGGGGACAATTCAATGCGTATGATCGAGTTTGTCGGCTCTACTTCAGGTTCTTCCGAGACCAGAGCTGTCAAAGAAGAAGGCGAAGAAGATAATTGGAAACCCTTTGAAAACTCCACCCATGTGCCAGAATACAAAGAGGGGATAGAGAATTCATTGTCTTTTACATCTAGTCTCCATGACTTGTCGATCTCTATGGAAGGAACATGGACACCTGAATCTCTAAGGACAAGTGGTACTGGACATATTCATTTCGGAAATGTTATGGGAGATGAGGGGTTCACTGATCTTTTGCTTAACAACTCCGATGATCTGAGTTTATCAGATGGAGGGGATGATTCTGACAAAGGAAGCGGCAGCGAATATAGTGAAGATAACAAGAACTACTGGAATAGCATTCTTAATTTGGTCAATTCTTCCCCCTCTGATTCTCCAATGTTCTAAGTTTGTCAAGAAGTCCGGGTCATATATCCTCAGAAAGTGAAGAAGTCATGATCTTCTACAACACAGTGCTACTCCTCAAGCCAACTCAAGAGCTATTACTTTGTTTCTAAGTAATATTGTTTAGAAGCGAGTTTCAGAGAGAAGTAACGACATTGCCAAAGCAGTAGTTTGGTGGCTTCCACAAGTTTTATATCTGAAATAAAGTAACCAAATGCTTCACATGTTTGAAAACTGTACGTGAAATTAAGCAACATTACAGTTTTGGCTATCTGTCTCTCATGTGATCAAATGTTCATTCATAGTTAGCCATTTCAAATATCTTTCGAGTGATCAGCCAGATGATGATGAAAATCCATTTCTTCTTTGTGCCTTTTTTTGTATTTACCTTTACATTAAATTCAGATCTGAGTTCTCAAGGGAAAATTAATTAAGGATCTGGTCCTGTGGATTAAAGTGACTACTGATTCTAAATGGAGTACCACTAGTCTCTGCCCAGTTGTTGATCACTTGATCTTGATATTAAATCTTATATCAAAAAAAATAACCTCCAATAAGAGAGGTTGTCATGTGATCTTGTTCTGGCATTAGAAAATTAAAAGACATAAGTGGAAAGCACAAATTAAATACTAAATTTTATCTGACAATTTTTCTCGATCGATGGGAGAATATATAAGATTAAAAAATCAAAAAGAGGGGATCGGAAATATTTTATTGTTTTCAATCTTATATATATAGGTGGCCGTTAATATTATAACTGATCACTTGAAACTACTAGGAAAAAAGAATATCTTGATATCAATTTAGGTGTATTTTGGATAGTGAGATCATGATATAAAATAGTTTAGATAAAAATTAAAAATTGAATAAAATATTATTAAAATATTATTTTTTAATATTATTATTATTTTGAAATTCAAAAAAGTTAAATTATTTATTATATTTTGTATGAGTATTTAAGAAAATTTTAATGATAAGATGAGATAAAATAAAATATTTTCACTATCTAAACAGATCCTTAAAGCTTCGACGTTACTTAACTTGATGTCTTGATCATTGATTTATCTCCAACCAGTTTTGTCAATTAAGGGATCAATTTGACTGTAATTTTTTCTCTTAAAATTACTGATCAGATATTGCAACTTAGGATGGCACAAATAATTCAGAGGGAGTCACTACTTTTACTTGAACTAGGTACTGAAGATCAACGTGGTACGTACCGGACCACCTGCAGCTACACCCCTCGAGAAAAGCCAAGACTGTTTGCAAAATTTTGGAGATAGATTGACGGGCGCCATAGCCACCTTTTAGCTAGCTTAGGAAGTACATATAACTCGGAGTGTTGTCCTAAAAAAGAAAAAAGAAAAACAATGTGTTGGGTGGTGCATAAGTATTAGAAAGAAAAGCTAGCATGCAGCCCGTTATGACCGCTCCTCTCGTGCTTCTCGTATGGTTATCATCATGTGACGCAATATTGGCATGTATGGCACCAATTTGGGGAGACCATGATACAATGTCATGACCCACGGCTGATAACGGGGCAACTTACCCCATCTTAATCTAATTATAAGCACTCTTCTGAATTATCAAGCAAATTCGGAGATAAGACAAAATCATCATTACAAAGTTGTCAAAATCATTCTCTTTCAGTTTCTTTTCCGAAATCTCTACTACTTTCATTGAATTAAAAAATCTAAGCATGGCATTACTTGGGTACGTATGGGGCTGAAATAAGATTTTTATTTAATTTTTGTTCACGCTCGATTCAATAAATTAAATTTTCGATTCGAGCTCGGTCTCGAAAACGAGCTTAAGTTGTTTATTTTTTTACTCTCTAAATAAGATTTAATAATTAATAAAGTAGATAAATAAAAAATAAAAAAATTTAATATTAAATTTATATAACTAACAAGTACAACTTATATTAAATGATAAGATTTTAAAAATTTATAAATAATTAATAACAAACTATTTGATATTTATCTATAATAACAATATATTATATACTTACATAAATTATTAATACATACACATAGTATGATAGCATATATATATATATATATATATTTCATATATGGTTTCCATGTACTAATATATGAAATTATTAAATCTAATTGATTAATTATTGTATAAATTATAAATATAGCTATAAAGTATATTCAATATATAGGCATAAGTGATTAGGTTATATAATTATAAAAGTGCTATACTTATATTATTAGCTAATACATATATATGTGTGTATATACATAGGTGTATTTATATATTTATTAATATATATTAATTAGCTTTAATCGAATCGAGCTAATTAGTCAACTCGCACATAAACAAGTGAGTCTTAGTTGAGTCGAGTCGAGTATGTATCATTTACTAATCGAGTATGTGTCTTTTTTTTTTTTTGATGAGTCAAATTCGATTTGAATTTAATCGAACGAATATATACCGAATGCGTTATCAAACAGACTGATTCATTTACAATACTAAATACATACGTGTGCGTGTATGGGTCTTGGTCCCTAAACATATGCATGCATAGACATAGACACAAATGTTGTGTTTTGCAACAAGGGTTTTGTATATTGGAAATTTATAACTCCATCGATCGTACTTTTTTTACCCTAAATGTTAATTGTGGCGGCGTGCATTTCCATCAATTAATATCATGAGTACATTATGATCATATAGTACTAAATGCATGCAGTGGTAAGTACGTACAGATCATAAAGAGATTGCGTGCATCGATCATCGATCTTCCAATATTTTACCATAGGCATGCATGATGATCTCGATCTCGACCGATCGAGACTTAAATGCAGTGTCTAGGTTGGTCTAGATGATATCTAGAATAATGAAATTATGTTAGCCGGCTATGGTCCACGATCGATCGAAGAAAGAGTGCCATTATTTTTGCTTTTGCAACCAATCGAGGCTGCATGCTGCGCAGTAGTACTCGATCGTAAGCTGTCTTGACAACAAATCCGCAATATTTATGGTCCCCCCATTTTGGGTTGATCCTTTAGTCTGCTGACTCTTGCTCTTGTTTCGAAAAATCATGGAGGCCATGAAAATGAATGATTCAGACATCCTCAACGTGTCCAGGCTCAAAATATATATTCATATTATATATATTGTATATATATATTATATATTTCAAAGACAAACCATGGCAAGATCTTATTTCTTGTCTCTTGGTGCCATGCATGGACATGCCACGCATACTGGTCTGAAAAAGAAGGAATCTAATCGTTGTCGCTGTCTATATTAAATATATATATATATATATATATAGTAGATTACATATTTATATATCTATATATCTTAACCCTAGCTAGCTTAATTAACACAAATTACCGGCCTCCAACTATTTTTTGATCCTTTCTTTTCTGAGAGAAAGAACTCGGTCTACTACTTTTTAACCATATTAATTAGTAATTTAAATAAAAAATAAAGAAAATAAATTAAGTCAAATATTTCATTGTTTCAAAATTTTAACAAGATAAACGTCAAATCCCCTACTCACGCGGCCTGCGGGTAAGGTTTATATCATATCTTTTTGGTATTAATATGAGACTGAGCAAAACAGGTACGTGTTGGAGAACAAAATAACTTGTCCAACGGATACAACTAGAAAGCAGAAAGGGGCCGGGGAATCACACTTTATATTTCATGCCGTGATTATTTTTCAATCAAAAATTATGTTCATCAACCCTACATACTATATATTATATATGTATATATATATATATTTTTTTTCTTAAATTTTTATCTTTTACCAAATATATGGTATATGATTGATGAGTAAAAGAATTCAATGAATTTAAGAAAAACAAAACTAAAATTTTTTTAAATAAAAGTGTGGTGTATAAATATGATGAGTAAGAAAACATATGATGATGATATATATGATCATCAAATTTATAATTTATCTTCTTTTAATTAATTTAATTTAGAATATATGATCATATTAGATATTATTCATGTGATATATTATATCATATTATAAAATAATGTGTAATGTAGAAGTTTTATAATAATATTTATCTAAACTTTTAGATTGCAGTGTCCTACAATATATTAATAATTAATAGAAAGCTTTTGGCCCTTCGATCAATTAATAGCCATATAGCTAGCCTGGCCTGGGCTTGACTGTTGAGGACAGGATAAATATTTGGATAATACATCGATATATCGTGAGTACGTGTAGAAAGTAGAACCATCGATCATCATCTATATCAAATATTAGCTAGCTAGGGTCCGTACGTATTTGGCAATATCTATGATATTCCAACACGATGCAAAATTTGGCAACTACCATGATCAATTGCCAAGAATATTTAAATTAAGCTGAAATTTTTGGTTTATTTAACCAAAATGCATGGGTCATTTATGTGTGTGTATATATATATATATATATATACGTACTCAACAAATTAAGCACAACTCACAACGTACGCGGGTAGCCGATTCGTACGCATAAGTCGTGGCAGATCATGTATGGATGAAGCATGTAAAGATTGCTTGATCACGTACTGTTTGGATAATTAATTAATTAAGGCATCGCATTAATTCTTGGATGAAGCATGTAAAGATTGCCTAATTTGCCGGTGCTTCTTTTTAGTAAATTTATGTATGTAAAAAGGAAACTTTGGATGCTAGCTCGATCCTCTAGAGGTAGATGTTGAAGATTTTCTTCTTTGGTGTTTGCATGCATGGGAATTAGGTGGGAATTAATGGTTTGCGAGAGAATTCATTTCCTAATTCGCCAAAATCATGTGAAATATAAAAAATGTTGTATGTGTTTCATTAATGGTGGAATTTCGGTATATATTATCACAATACGATCGAAAATCAAGTTGAAAAAAACAAAGTTCATCCGCCAACATCGATCATTCATTTGAAAATATATATAACAATATGATCAGTATTTTTTGTTCTGTAGTTATTTATTTTTACCAATTAAGAAGATATTGACCATAAATGACATTTTATGATTTTATCTGTTGGTAAGAGAAAAAGTTTATTTTTTTTAAGAAAAATTGTCATTATTCATTTATTAGAAAAATTTACATTCATGATCGGATATATTCTGGAATGTTCTTATATTAAGCATGACATCATAAATCAAAATAATATATTTAAAACTTTATCAATACATTATTTTTTTTTAATTTTTATGATTGATGTAGCCTTCAATATTACTGATACTTTCTAAGACAAATTTCCTAACAATTTTTGTCCCGTGAATCAGTTTACATCGCACATCTCTCAAGCATATATAGAAAGAGCTTATTAGACTGCCGTGTCGTTTAATGCATGGAAACTGATATATATGAAATACGCTATAATATGTCATGATATTGTCATCGATGATTTTATCTCATATATATATATACACACACACACATATATATAGATATATTAAAAAATGAATTAAAAAAAAGTTAAATTTGCCATTAAATGAGAGGATCATGAGTCCAGGCTGTGTTGAAAGCTGTAGCCTGTAGAGGAGCAATGGTGAAATTCAGGCCACAATTTAGATGTCAAAGATAGATATATAGATCGATACCCTACATAGTTTGCTTTCTCTGCATGATCTATATATTTGTATTTATTGTAGTAGAGCATTTATTTCTGTGAATAATGCACCTCACATGGGTCTTAAATTTGCCTCGACTCAGGCCAACTGTGCTTATTAAATGAGTTCCTCTTCCAATTTTTGTTTGTGCTTTATACCAACCTCGCACTCAAATATATATATATTTTTATATTTATATATATAGTTTGCAATAATATTGCATACACAATGAGATCTCTGCGACTGCTGCCAGCTTGAACTGTTAGCAGTTGCAAATGATGATTAAGCTTTTCTTTTAAGTTTTTATCGAAATTGTGAAGTCTAAAACGGGAGAGAAATAACACAAAATATACCTTACAATATTTGTACTTGACCAAATAATATTTTCGTATAATTCCTATATATAAACGTTCTGAGGTCCCTAGCCAATAATTATGATCTGTTCCATCAACTTCAATATACTTTTCTTTTAAATTAGGTGTAATAAATGATGAAGATTTTCATATCTGCCACCAATAAATTAACCCACTTTATATGGAGGAAAAGTTGAATAATTTTATGAAGAGACCTATTACACAACAGCAACTATAGCAGCGCACTCAGTGTACTTATTACTGCTTATATCTTTTTTATTTTATTTTTAACATTAATTCTTTTTCTATTTTATTTTTCTTCTTTAACTTTTAGGAGAGAGATATAATTAGTTTTAGAGCAAAACTAGAATGATGGTGTTTGGTTAGGAGGAAATTCGGAGAAAAGAAGTTTCGTTTGAAGATTTTTATTTGGATACATTCTATTTGAAGGGGACGAGTTGGACAAATTGGGTTGAGCATCGTTATCAATGTTAAGCATTGTGTTATAGAATGTTCTAATTGGGAGAGGAAAACACATTTAAAATTGAGATTTGAGACCTAAATTCTTAACTCTATTTTCTTATTATTTTGTAACAACAAAAAGAAAATTACCAAAAGAAAGAAAAACCTCTAGCTGCTCAACCATGTTTGAGCGAGAGACAGAGAGAAAGGAGGCTTGTTTAAACTCTTTACATGTTTTGTTCTTTAAGTTCTGTTAAAAGGTGTGTGTACTGATGGACATGCAATAGAAGGAATCTAATACCTAAAATGAAGATTAATTGGGTTCCTCGAAGGGCAAATTACAAGGTGCTTCTTTCTATAAGAAACTTCCTCAAAGTCTTTGAGCAAATGGGTTCAAATTTGTCAAAAATGCAAGAACTAAAGATACCGACAAGCTCAGCTACGAAATCTTCTCCATCCTGGAGAGCAAGTTCCTCTTCGGCTACGACGATCAAAGCTCTGGGTTCCCAAGCCGATCGCTCCCCCAACCACTGAACTTAGCCTCAACCTCAAGCCAAAGTTCAATCAACCACCGTTGATAATAGTGTCTCGGCGATTAAGAACCAAATGGGTAAAATCTGCATTCTTAGCATCGATGGCGCTGGCATGCCAGGCATTCTCTCCGATAAAGCTTTGGCGTATTTGGAAAATGCGCCCAAAGTGAAATTCGTTAATTCAAAAGCAAGAATCGCCAATTATTTCGATGTCGCTACTGGCTACAACGTGAGAGGTATTTTCACCGCCATGCTCTTTTCCTCGAAATACCAGGGACGTCCAATTTTCAAGGTTGATGACACATGAAGGTTTCTAGCTGAACAAGGGAAGAGATTTTATAACTCTTCAGGTTTTGGTTCTGACTGAGGGATGCCACGATGGGCCTGGCCTCCTTATAAGGGTTGAGGTCGTGGTGCCTATAGTGCTTGGTTTGGCTGTTGAAGAAGATGAAGGATGCTTGGTGGTGCCTGGCTTTGATGGATGTCGAAGAAGACAAAGGGGGAAGGAGTCGATTTCGAGAGGGCATTGACGGCTGTTAGGTCGGGGGGGAAGGGCTAAGGGTTGAGAGACGTAATCCTTGAAATCGATTCAGTGTTTGTTTTAGTGAACCCGATTCACACATAATTTGTGCAATGGATTCACTCAAACAGTGGTTGTTCTCCCGACTTTTTATTTTATGAAATCCAATAATAATATCTTTTTCTACTTATAACATATTAATCAAGGTCCTCGTATTAGCTATGATCAATCAGATTGACGAGTACAACATGTATATGTGGTTCGCACATAATTAAGTGTCAATTATGAGCTACGTATTAAGATATAAAATAAAAAATAAAATATATATTTTTTTATCTGTTTAAACTTTTGGGATAAGTAATAATTTCACATTGTATCAAAGCAGAAGTATTGAAATAGAATCTTGACTTTGCACTCTATCTTATTTAATTAAATATTTTACGAGTTGGGTCACCTATTAAGAGGGAGTGTGACCCACGTATGAGAGGAAATGTTAAGAAATAAAATAAATAATAAAATATATATCTTCCTCTCGACTTAAACTTTTGAAATTATAAATAGTATGTACGGCCACATGACTAAGAAAATGGAGCAAAATTTAAACAGCCAACCAAAACATGTACTTTTTTTATTTTTTGAAATGAAAACCAAAACATCTACTTAATTACTGATCATGAGTTTGAACAAAATTTAGGAATATATATAAGTGACACATCGTGCATGCAGCAAATACTTCACGTATATGTGAAAGAGGAAGTTATAATACACTAGAAATAATGTTACATATGTATATATGGCATGCAAAGATTGTCCATATATATTAATGTTCTGAAGTATAATATGTTTACAAAATTATACTATATATGTTCACAGATATTAATGTCCATATTATATATATATATATATACAAATGCCAAGTTTTTTAAAACAAAAGGAAAATGCTATAATCTTAATTTATTGTCGTCTCGGCCGACATGAAACTCAGCCACTTTTATGGGTAAATGTCCAATTTAGCTTTGAAAACGCCCTCACTAAATTCTAAAGAAAGAGCTTTAAAAAGGGAACACAAGGAAATTAAGGCAAAAACAAGTTTACATGACCATACCCACATTATTTATAATTATGGTGTATCTGAAGGAAGACGTACGTAGGAGTTTTCTTTTCTTCACTTTCGGCAATCTAAAATCGAGTTATATATTCTATGAGAGAAATGCAATATACATAAAAGTTTAAAGAGATTACATAAAAATAAATCTATAAACTGATGTAATTTTATATGATTTATTATATTTATTTTATAATAAAAATAATTTTATAACATGACATATCACATTAAATTACATTAATTTATAAATTTATTTTTATCTCATTCTTTATACGTAAAGTATTTCTATTTTATAAATGGTTATAGGTCCACCACACAGTATTTAATTTGGCGTGTTCAACACTTCAACCCATTAATTTCTACAAAACTTTTCACAGTACCAGTGCAAAAGAGCTTTGAAAGTACTTGAAATGTTTCGTAACATCTTCGGAAGTACCTGAATATTTAATTGCCGGCAAGTATTACCTAATATCATTAAAAACAAAAACAACTTAAAAGTAAATGTGAAACGAAATATACTTGGAATCTCTAATATTTATTATAGTTGTATGAGTGAATTGCTTTGATAGTATTAAATACTCGACAAATGAACACGTAGTTGACAGATTAGCCAAGTTACAAATTAATGATAATGACATTTTCTTTGCAAATAAACATAGTCTCCCGCAAGACCTCTTGGGAGCTGTTTGAATTGATCAAGCTAGGTTACACGTTATTCGATATGGATAACAACTTCCTACATGTTTTGCTTTTCTCTTAATTTGTCATGTATTTACTTGAACCGGGTTGTTTGTTTTTTTATGCAGGTAGGTTTTTTTTTGTTTATTTTGTTATGTCTTATTATGGTCTTACTTTATCGTTGATATAGGCCGTTCAAGTATTGGTGTAATCTTTTAGACTGAATTTAATATTGTTTTTAACACTTAGATTGAGATTGTATGATTAGTTGTAACGTACCCTCATATGTTTTGGTTATAACCACAGTATTTCTTTCTAAAAGTGAGATCTATCAATAAAATTAGGGTACATTCTTCTTCTAAAGAAAAATAATATATTATGACGCTCTTATTTATAAGTTTATCTCTCTTTTAATTATTCTAGATCTTAAAATGTCAATCATGAAGTTTAAAGAATCCAAATCAATTGAAACTTTATCATTTGGACAAATTTTGATTTGCCCCAAAGAGTGTGTTAGAAAATAAGTAATACTCAGTATAGTTATAAATTATACAAAATATCGCATACTCCTTTTAAAAAAGAATATGAAAAAAATTAAAAAATTATAAAAAATTAATTTTTTTTATAAATTTCATATTTATTTATTTTTTTGGGTTAAAAAGAGAGTGCGGTGCTTGTATACAGCACATTCCGTGATGAGCACGTTCTATAATGATAAATAACATTTCTCTATATCGCTATAAAATACCTCTATTTATTTCGACTTGCTCCTTCTGTATCAAAAAAAAATCTTTTCTTTCGGCCATCCTGCATCAAATTTCTTTCAGCCCATGGACTTTCCGAGTTTCCGGTATTCCCAGACCCATATTTCCACTCTACCTACCTTGGGCCCTAAGGGTGTCGAAACTGCCATCACTTTTTTTAGCCATCATCAATAACTTTAGATCAGGGAATTAGTAGTTATTGGGGTTGCAACTGCAGCCCATTATGCAGTTTCATTGGGCCTCATTGTTGTTCACTGCACGTCTTGCTGGTCTTATTCTTTGATCCAAAATTACTTGGGCCCTTCCAACCTGGATTCTGCCATCCCAAACCCAATAAAAAGTAGTCACAAAAAAAGAACAATTTTATTTATTATCTTCACACATCATACATATTTTTTTTATAATAAATATGTGGTGTATAAATAATAAGTAGAACAACTAAATTAATTTAACAATAATAACAAAAAATTAAAATAAAAAATAATTTTAAAATATATGGTATAAGATGATGAATAATATTCCTCTGAAATAAATCATGGACACTCTTACATCGTTGGATTTTAACTTGTTTTCAATAATCTTCTTGGATTATACTTCATCGTGCTATAACAATTAGGGAATTGAGAACACTGAGCATAGATTCATGTTTTTTAAGGATTATATTTCCTTTTGATTCGATGTCTCTATCTTTAAAATTCGAAGGTTATGCTCTTACGTTACATTTATAAATCATTAGATTCAACAAACAAACGCACCTCTAATGATTTAGAGCATTAGTAATGGCTTAGTCAAAGTTTGGCTAAAATTTAGTTAGGAAATTCGCTTTTATAAATTTAGTTAATAACCTTTCAACAACACCAAATAATAAATTTTCTAAATTTATCATTATTCTATTAAAATATTGATTATCTAGTCCATTTACATTATATATGATTCTCCAAACTCTAAAATTTCAATCAAGAAAATCTCAATACAAAACCAACCTGAAAAGTAAAAGATAATATAGAAAAATAAAAACTACAAAATCTGTTTGGTCTAATTTCACGATTAAAAAAATTAAAAAATATTCGTTAATTTATTGAAATGTTAAAAAGAAATCATGCAATCGAAAGAATTTGTTATGACAATAAATATTAAGTAATAGAAGCTTATTGGAAAAAAGAATAGGGATCTTTGAAAAATATAATCGAAAAAGCTTTGGAAGTCTGCAATAATAATAGTTGATATTTTATTTATTCAGACAAGGCGCACGGTGAAAATAGAAGTAAAAATATTATTTTATGGTTAAAATCTTATTTGATTAGGCTGGCTATATTTTACTAGTGAAAAAAACTCGATTAAAATTAAAATAAAATTAGTGAATAAGAAATGTTTAAACAACTTAACTATACTCTTAACAGATTTCAGATGAAGAAAATGACTTCCTAGTTGCTATACCATTTGAAGCTGAAATTTTTGGAGCTATAAAGCAAATTCCAAACAACAAGGCTCCAGGACCATATGGAATGACAGGTCTTTTTTATAAGCATTACTGGCATATTATCAAATTTGATGTGGTAGCAGCAGTTCAAAATTTTTTCAGAAGTGGAAAACTCCTGAAACAGATAAACCACACTCACATAGCCCTCATTCCAAAAATAGCAAGCCCAAATACTCCTCAACACTACAGACCTATCAGCCTTACCAATGTCATTTACAAGGTCATCACAAAAATCCTGACAAACCGTTTAAAGACATCTCTTCCAAGTATCATATCCCTTTTCCAAACCGCTTTCGTTCCGGGCCGTAACATCAAAGAAAATTCCATTATTGCCTATGAGATGTTTCATCATTTAAAACACCACAGAGGCAAAAAAGGTCAAATGGCATTGAAGTTTGATATGGAGAAAGCATTTGACTATATAGAATGGAATTTTCTTTTTGCGGTAATGAAAGTACTGGGTTTCAATTCGACTTGAATCAATCTCATCAAGGAATGTATTACAACGGCAACCTTCTCTATTCTCATCAATGGATCTCCCAAAGGTTTCTTTAAAGCACAAAGAGGACTTCGACAAGGTGACCCTATTTCACCTTTTCTCTTCATCTTATGTACGGAGGTTCTTTCAAGACTTCTAATGAGATCAGAAACTTCAGGGAATCTAGAAGGTATCAAAATCAGTCGAGAATGTCCACCTATTTTTCACCTTCTTTTTGCAGATGATCTTATAATCTTTGGGAAGTCAAAAGAAAGGTCGATTCTAGCTATCAACCTAGTCTTAGAGAAATTTCAATCTTGGTCAGGCCAACGCATAAATCAGAGAAAGTCTTCTATCTTCATCACCCAAAATACAAGCATGGCAACAAGACGGATCATTTTGTCAAATTTCCCATATAAAGAATCGTCATCGAATATGAAATATCTGGGACTGCACACTTCTTTTGGTCGATCAAGGAAAGATGTTTACAAGGACTTGGTGGAAAAAATCAATAAAAAACTGGACGGATGGAAATCAAAAATGCTCTCCCAAGCTGGAAGAACTATGCTTATTCGATCAGTAGCAAGCTCTATTCCAACATATCAGATGTCAATACACATGTTCCCGAAGTCCATTTGTAAGACACTCAATTCCAGCTTTAGAGATTTCTGGTGGGGAAAATCAAATGAGCAAAGACACAAGCTTTATATGAAATCTTGGAAAACCATTTGTCAGCTGAAAAAAGATGGAGGATTGGGTTTACGACTGATGGAGAATATGAATATGGCTTTAATAGAAAAGACAGGATGGGAAATGTCCAAATCTCAATCAAATAGTATCTGGCAACATCTCTTATCAAAGAAATATCTGAAATCAAGCATCTTTGAAACTACAATCTCAAAAGTCACTGACTCACCTTTCTGGAAGGGATTACTCACTACAAGACCACTACTGAAAAAAGGTAGATGTTTTAAAATTACCAATGGTTTGTCTGTTAAAGTTTGGTCTGACCCATGGATACCAACTTTAGAAGGTTTCAAACCTTTCCCTCTTGACCACACGATAGACCACTCAAACAATATGCAAGTCTCAAAATTGATTTCACAATCCAATGGTTCTTCGAATATACCCATCCTAGTATCTCTCTTCCAACAGGATAGTATAAATGAAATCCTCAAAATCCCCCTACCTCTTTCAAATCAATCCTCAGATAAACTAGTCTGGACTCCAACACAAAATGACATTTTCTCAGTCAAAATTGCTTATCATTTAGCTTCCAATGCTGCAAATCCTCTTAGAGAAGTTATTCCGGATATACAATGGAGGAAAATATGGAGGCTCAGAATCCATGATCGTCACAAACTCCTTCTATGGAAAATAATATGGGATATTTTGCCTACTAGAGATCATCTTAAACATTTTATCCCAACATTATCTTCTATAAATTGCCCTCTTTGTGATGGTACAGAAGAGACTCTCTTACATCTATTTGTAGAATGCCTTATATCAAGAATTCTATGGAGTCAGAGTAGTTGGCCTTTAAATCTCTCTTCTTTGGGCTTATATTCTATGAAAGATTGGATGCAGTTTATCTTACACCCCATGCGTAAATTGGGTCTAACTTCACAAGAAGAGCATCCTTTCAAGATCTTCGCAGGATTGATTTTAGATTTTATTTGGAGGCTTCGAAACGACTCTGTTCATAACTAAAAGGTATGGTCTATCCAACAAATTTCTTCTCAGTTAAATCTCTCTTATGAAGAAAATTTGCAAGCTTGGAAATACATTACCAACTCCAAAATGGGGAAAAAATGACAAAACCCCCCAACAAACCATATCTGCATATCATTTGATGCAGCGGTCAGAAACTCTTTCTCTATGGCAGCCGCAGTTAGCAGAAACTCACAAGGGGAGGTAATTGAAGTATGGACTGAGAATAACCCTACTACAACCCCAGTCATTGCAGAAGCTCTAGCAGCAAAATTGGCTTTCAAAATGGCTGAATTCATCAACACTTCTCATGCCTCCCTAGTTGGCGATTCTCAGCAGGTCATATCCTCTATTTCTAAAATAGAGTTGATTTGGCAAATATCTACAATCTCGGATGATATCGCAAATTCTCTAAAGTTGCACCCAAGCTGGCATTTCAACAAGATAGATTGATCTCAAAATCGACTTGCGCACTCAATTGCACAATGGGCAGCTACAAACTTATTGTTTGGTAGCATTCCTTTAGATTTCATATGTAACAGCCCGCTAGAATTTCAATTGTGAAATTTCTATTAACTTTAGGAACCTCGTGAAAACCCCATAAGTTTTCACGAATCCATTAATCGTATAGGTTTTTGTCTAACTACATAGTTAGTGTTATTATTTACTATGGTATCAGAAGTGTGTTTTTGATTATTGGAGATAGTTAGAAGTGTCAAATGTATTATGGTTTGTGCCATTAGACTCGGAGGGCTATTTAAAGTCTTATGGCGCAATAACATTTTTTCATATTTTCGGACAAAACGTCTGTTCAAAACTATAGATATTATTGGATAAAAAGAAATATCTTGAGGTAATTTTCATGAATATTATTGGGTAAAAATATTTTGAGTTGATTTTTATAAATATTATTAGATAAAAATATCTTAAGTTGATTTTTTGTAGATACTATTGGATAGAATATTATAAGATAATCTTTTATAGATATTTTGGGTAGGAGAAAACTACACTCAACTCTAGCCTCATCTCTTCCATATCTCATCTATAAGTATCTCCAGCCACCTCTCCCTACGAAATTATCTTCATTTACACTTTCCATTGAAAGAATATCAAACACTTTCTCTCGGACAGCTTTTAGGAGGTATTTTGCACGCCAATTTCGAAGCTGTTGTAAGTGTTTTATCATAAAGTCTCCTTCATATAAGTTGTTCCTTTTTGAGTCTAGTTTACATGGATATCTTATTTGCCCCATTTGAAAATCATTTGGTCAGTCCAATATTGTATAAACTATAAAAATGTCATTCTGGGAGGTAAACTGGAGAATATGTTATAGTTTGGAGTTTTTGACCAAGCTAATGGATAGATATTGGTCCAAAATTTTTATGGAGTATTTTTAACATGTATATATGACTATTGATTAAGGATTTTTGCATGATTAAAGGTTTTGATGAAAGATTTTCTTAGATTTAGAAATTTAGAAACTGGAAGAGAAAAAACAGTTTCTGTTTTGAGAAAGTTTAACTCTTTGGTGGTCTAAACCTATTCTAATGACTTTGATAATTTTATTGGAGGATCCTAAACATCTTATATACATGTTATATTATTATTTTGAAGATATTTGATGTTAGTTTCAAAGATATGAAGTTTTATGCAAAGAGATATTCAGATAAGCCAAAGTGTGGATATTCTTGGCTAAATTTATGTTTTGGTTAATTTCTAACCATGTGATCTTGAATTAGAAGCTTATATATGTTTTAGCACATCTTTTTAAACCATGTAATGGTTTGGTTTGAAAATCATATATTTATAAGTCATAGATCAAGAGATTTATCAAAACTAGTTGAGGAAAAAGTTTCTGTTTTTGGACTAAGTGTAAAATCAAAAAAACTCCAAATGTTATTTTGTGATTTTGGTGACTTTAGTTTGATGATTTAAAGCATGGTTGATGTTAGGATGATATTATGAATATGTTAGAAGTAAGATTTGATTTTTGAAATTCTTGAAGATGTTTTGATTTAAGGTCAAAACTTGTGATTCAAGTGCTTGGATCTTTTTACAAAAAAGTTTGGTATTGATTATTAGTTTTTTCTAAATGGATGTTTTAAGTATGGTTTTGAATTTAGGATTGGAAGATGTTTGTTGCAAAATTTTAGTTTAAGCATGAGTTTTGAAGTTGGAAGGAATTGCAACAAAAATCAAGGGAAATGGCCTATGGATGTTTCGACCATAGCGTGTTCTTCATAGTTGTGTTTTGTTTTAAATTTTTCTGAGTTGATATTTAAGTTTAGGACAAAATTTATATGAGGAATGTAAATTGTAGAAACTTTTGGAATTAGTATGCAAAATCCTTAAGTTATGGGTAAAACGGTCATTTTCCCACATGTAGAGAGTAAAATGAAAATTTTACTCTTGAAGTTAGTATTTTCTATATTTTAAATATTTAGTGATTTAGTTCTAACTTTTAGAATCACTAATTACAGTTCCTCGTGGTCGCACTTGAAGTTTTATAAGAAACGCGGAGATCGAGGTAAGTTAGCTTTTAACTTACTAGCAGTCTACTGTGTATGTGTGCTAAGTAAAGGAACTACAGTGTATGTATGTATGTTATCATATATGTCATGCCATGCCAAGTTATCACGTAATTGTCTATTATACAGAATTTATTCTGTCGTCAATTTTTATCTGTTACATAATATATTCTGTCATGTATTACTGTACCTTACAAGTACGTCATGCTAAGTATGCCATCTATTACATGTATGTCAAGTCATGTAATATTCACTGTTGCAAATATGTCATGTTAAATATGTTGTCTATTATATGTTATGTAATGTTACGAAATATTTCTATCTCAAGTTGGTCATGTATTTCAAGTTATATTCAAGTCACGTTATGTTACGTCAGGGCTTCAGTCATTTTGTATTCCAGTCACGTTTCATCTTGATTACTTATGTATGGGGTCACAGCAATTGTGACGCATACACTACGTGATACACAGCAATTGTGTCACGTAGAATACATGGGGCCACAACAACTGTGGAGTATGTATTTACACGTAGAATATATGGGGCCACAACAACTGTGGAGTATGTATTTTTCATGTTAAGTCAAGTTTGTGTAGAATACATAGGGCCACAACAACTGTGGAGTATGTATTTACATGTAGAATACATGGGGCTACAACAACTGTGGAGTATGTATTTTTCATGTTAAGTCAAGTTTGTGTAGAATACATGGAGCCACAACAACTGTGGAGTATGTATTTACACGTAGAATACATGGGGCCACAACAACTGTGGAGTATGTATTTTTCATGTTAAGTCAAGTTTCAGATCAAGTTCATGTCAAGTCAAGTTCAGTTCATGTTTCAATTTAAGTTATGTCAATTATGCTATGTTGTACGCTAAGTTATGCTTTAATTACTTATGAATTTGATTATACATTTATACTTTTACTGTCATGCATGCATCATTAGCTTGTGTGGAAGTTTTTTGTTAACTTACTGAGATTGTAATCAAATCTCACTTTGGTAGTCCCAACTACCATTCCCCCCGAATGGTAGATCTTGTTACAAGACCTGAAGGAGAATCAGGAGCTGATCAACTAGACACAGTTGACTAAGCGATTGTGTGACGTCAATGTTAATATAGTAGTTAATGTAAATTACTACTTGTACAATGGAGTTGCATCTTTAGTATTTTTTGGATCATAACCATTTTGGACTAGTGTTGTGATCTATTCAATGTGTCTTTATGTATGAAGTATGTTTTAAGCATTTGAGATATTTTCAATTTGGTGCATAGTATTGCTAAAGAAAAAAATTATCCGCTGCGAGTATTGCATAATGTTAGATGCATGTTAGGAACATTGTATTTTATATGTCATGAACGGGGACAGGTAATCTTGTGTTGCATGTCTCGACGCTTCAAATGTCCGTCCGATCCTAAACGAAATTTTGGGGCGTCACATCATACCTCCAAGTATCTTACTTTTAGATAGTGGGAAAGATCCCCCAAATGGTTTGTAATATTTCAGATCTTTTATATCTATATAATATATCTGCTTGATTAGAAAAAAAAAAAAAAACTTTGGAATAGGCAAATCCAAATTTTACTCTAACACGGTTAACATAAAGGCGGCTTTTGATAAAATGATGCCGCCATATTACTGTTCACATGCATCTTATTGGCGTGCTACTATTTAGGGCATGTTTGGCTAGGTAACCTTTTTTCCTTCTTTTGTCTTTGTTGTGGATTTGGGAACGATGGAATCCTGATCTTACTCCGTACTTTACAGCTCTAGCCGGGATATCATCATCAACACTATTATTTTGAACCAAACATGGCAGACACTGTACCACCACCAACCAAACGTTCAGAATCAATGCCAAAGTGGGGATATTCGATTCGGACTCTTCACCTCACTTTCAGCACCACCAACTTTACATTTTTCTTTTCTAATGCTGATTATAAATTTTAATTACAAACCAACCCAATTTAATATTCATAGATAAATTGTAAATTATTTTTTTTGTTAAAAAGAAAAAAAATAAAGGAGCCTGCACGTACACAGGATTTTCACCGAAATCCTTTATAAGCGTAAATTTTTTTTTTTTTTACTTTTTCTTTCACCAATTTTTTTAACTATTTAAACATTTAAAAAAAATATTCATTTAAAAATACTTATTTAATCACTAAATAAAAAAATAAAAAAAATTTTTGATAAACAATTTCGGTATAAATCTTCTGTAGGAAATGGGAATAGTATTTCGCAAAAATAAAAGAAAAACATTAATATGCTTGCGCTCCATATTCCTTTATAGTGATTGGTTACAAGAGTTATTTTATTTTATTTTATTTTTTATTTAATGATTAAAAAAATAATTTTAAATATTTTGATGTGTTTTTTTTTTAATTTTTTAAAAATATTTGAATATATTAAAAAAATTATAAAAAAATGATAAAAAAAAAATTATACATTCGGTCAAAATTAGCGGTGCAAAGCGGCAGAGTAGCACCGCTTTTATAAAATCTCTGTTCACGTACGTCGGCTCACTAACTCAGGTTAGCGTGGCTGGAAACCTAACCTTGGTTAAAAATAAGAACACGACAAACAACGACCCCGTATAATGTATTAAGACCTTTCGCATTCCTCTGTAAGAAAGAGAAGCAACGTCCAAAGGTCTCCGGAGAGTCCAAGGCAATAACGTGCCGTTGTCGTAGCTGAATGGCCGTGTCCACGTGTCCTAGGGTTTTTCCCTCATTCGAGTGTCGCTCGGAACCCGACTTCTCCGGCGCGCCGAATATCGGACGAGGGGATAAGAAGCCGAGCCACGGCAGGCTCTACTCGTCGCGCGGAACGGTATCGTTCCACGGCGGCCTCTCCTCCCTGATCTTTCGATTCCCTCCAAACTTCGTACGCCAGCTTAGCACCAAGGCCCGCCGGAACTGCAGTAACATCGGCGTCGCCCAGATCGTCGCGGCCTCGTGGTCCAACAACCCCGCTTCAGCCTCAGCGGCTGCGGCTGCGGCTGCGGCCGCAGCATCCGCCACTCCAGCCTCCACCGAGCCGATCGCGTCGCTGGTCGATCCTGCAGCCGAGGATGGCGTGACGTTGGTGGAGAAGGAAGTGGATCGTAGCGTTGGCGTTGAGGGTTTGCCCAAATCCAAGCCCTCGGTTTTTAGCTACGACGGGAGCCTCGCTATTCATGCTGGTGACGATACTTTCTTGTGTTCTCCACTTTTTATATTATTACGGTTCCGAGTTTGGTGCTTTTGTTTTATGTTTTGAAAAGCATTTTCGTGGGTTGTGTAGGCGAGAGATCTGGACGCGGTATAATGACCGATGCAATTACCACACCAGTGGTTAATACTTCTGCCTACTTCTTTGACAATACTGCTCAGCTCATTGATTTCAAGGTATGCAAACGCTTTTTTAAAGTCATATTTAACATTCACTCTACCGCATTTACATAATTAGCAAACATAGATATACGTACATATATTATGTAGTTGATATATAAGCTTGTAAAAAAGGAGCTGATTTGGTTAATTCTATATTCGTCAATAGTTAATTGCAAAGGTTCTTGATGGGAGAATCGAATTAAAATAGAAAGCATTTTTTATTTTTATTTATGGAATTTTATTGATGTACGTATGTTCTAATGGGATAGGAGAAACGCCGGGCAAGTTTTGAGTATGGGCGTTATGGAAATCCAACAACAGTGGTTGCAGAGGAAAAGATAAGGCATGCATTTGTTGCCTGGCACTGGTTTTCTTTATGATCTACACCTAATTGATTAAACATTTAATGAGGCTGTGTTTGTATTTGTCCCTGTATTCAGTGCACTTGAGGGGGCTGAATCAACCCTGATAATGGCATCTGGAATGTGTGCTAGCACAGTCTTGTTGATGGCATTGGTTCCAGCTGGTGGGCATCTTGTGACGACAACTGATTGTTATAGGAAGACTAGGATATTCATCGAGACTATTCTTCCGAGAATGGGAATCAAGGTATAGGTTCTGCTTCTTTTGGTTGATTATCTGCATGCTGTTGGTAATGTGTATTTAGGTTGCTAAACACGATCCAGGTCTATTGACATTTTTCAATGACACGTACCTGATTTTTTTGTGCCCTTCTTGGATTGGAAGAGCTGGTGTGTCCCAAAGAGTTTGATATATCGAGAGAAATGGCGTATTTTGGTGCTACTTTTAAAGTTTTATTAAGTGGGATTGTTCTTGATTATGATTATCACTTATGCAGGCAACTGTTATTGACCCAGCAGATGTAGGAGCCTTGGAATCTGCGCTGAATGAGAACAATGTCAGTCATGAACATAGTGGTTAACTTTTATCGTTAAGTGCTCTATTGACTACTTACTTTGTTTATGGGCAATCCTAAGTTGGGTGGAATCACACTTCTATGCAGGTTTCTCTTTTCTTCACAGAGTCTCCTACCAATCCATTCCTCAGATGTGTTGACATCAAGCATGTTTCAGAACTTTGCCACCGGAAAGGAGCATTAGTCTGCATAGATGGCACCTTTGCAACACCTCTCAACCAGAAGGCCCTTGCCCTTGGGGCTGATCTTGTTCTGCATTCTGCTACAAAATACCTTGGGGGCCACAATGATGTAAGTTGGCTTATACTGGCAACTTAGTTTTTTTTTTTTTTTTAAAGTATACCGGCAGCTTATTTAGTTAAAACAATATAAATAATTGGGCTGTCTATAAATATGAAGTTAAGCACAAGAATTTTTCTTACTACAGGTCCTTGGTGGTTGCATTAGTGGTTCCATGAAGTTGGTCTCAGAAATCCGTAATTTGCATCATGTTTTGGGTGGTGCTCTAAACCCAGTAAGTCTCTTTTGTAGTCTGTCACAAGATATTGACTTTTATTGTTATGCACTGCAAATTATTTTCAAGGAAACGTTGTTATCTATTGCAAATCTAGTGAAACTTCAGCTCCATCACGATGATTTGTATTACTTTTCCTGAACAGAATGCTGCGTACCTTATCATCCGAGGTATGAAGACACTGCATCTTCGTGTAAAGCAGCAGAATTCAACAGCGTTGAGGATGGCCAAAATTTTAGAGGCACATCCTAAGGTGCCAATTCCATTGATATATACAAGTGTAGAATAGTGCAAATGAATTCACAACCATTCTGCTGCCGCTAGCTTGTGTAGCATTTAGAAACAAACACCTTGGCACTATTGTTGCACTGCCATTTTTTCCTGCTTGCCTTTCTGTTTGATATAATCACTGATATCATCACATCTTATCTTTGGCAGGTGAAGTGTGTGTATTATCCGGGCTTGGAAAGTCATCCTGAATATGACCTTGCCAAGCGTCAGATGACTGGTTTTGGTGGTGTGGTCAGTTTTGAGGTGATTATTTCTCACCACTTTAATGTGCTGACCACTGGGGATATATTTTCTAATTTGTGTACTTCCTTTTATGGCATACCACATTTTAGCATAAAAATTTTTTGCCCGTAATGCAGGTTGACGGAGACCTACAAACCACCATAAAATTTGTTGATTCACTAAGAATCCCATACATTGCCCCATCCTTTGGTGGCTGTGAAAGCATTGTGGATCAGCCAGCAATTATGTCTTACTGGTATTCCCTCAAGTTCTGCTTCATATTGTTTCCTAGATTTACAGTTTTTGTCATTTTGATTGCAATGGTTCTGCTGTGTGCACTTGTGAATATATATCTTCGCAACCTAACCAACACCACTACAAAGGGAAAATCCAAAGATGTATCTTCCAACATAAGGTCCCCAGATGATAGTGCGAGATTTAGGGTGGGTTCACTGGTGCCTACATTTCTTGGAATGCCAACCAAACTGTTCGTCCATACGGGACTTTACAAGGACCCCTGTTGGAGCCTCACCTATTGAACAGTTATAATCTTTGCCTTCTAGGATCTCAGGGTTTTGAAATTGTCAGGGAATATTTCCGCTTTTTAGGATGTTGAGATACCCAAGTGAATTGGCCTTTATGGAAAATCTAGTATGAAAATACTATATTAAGTTGCCTAACTATGCGATTGCACCTCCAAATGAGAATCCAACACTTGATGTTTGATTTGCCAGATGTGATAATGATGTTTTCCAATCGTTTTTTGAAACAGGGATTTACCTCAGTCAGAAAGGCTCAAGTATGGGATTAAGGATAACCTGGTTCGATTTAGCTTCGGAGTCGAAGACTTTGAAGATTTGAAGGCTGATGTACTTCAGGCCCTGGAAACCATTTAGGCTGAACATCTGCAGTCAAGATCCCGGATCTTGTGGAGCGCGAACCTTTTGTGTCCTTCTATTTTAACCGAACCGGGCCTTTTTCTTTTCTATTATTTTTCCGGGTTATACTTTTTTGGGCGCCTCAATAGATTTTGATAATCAATTGTTCCGTTCTACTCAAGTACTCTGAATGTTGATCGTTAAAATGATCAAATAAATGACTTAAAATTCGTCTGTCATTGTAACCTTACCGGTTTTGCGTGATGGAAAAGACAAGTTATATGGGAGAAAGAAAACGTTTCGAAATAAAACCCACTCTCTTAACACCTAAAGGATATGTGAGTGAGTAATTCCTACGACAAACACGTGCAACTATCTTCCTAATATGGTATGTAATGTTAATTAAAATTATGTTTAAATTACATGGTATGGTGAAATATAATAGTAGGGTTGTACAAGAAATCGGGAAACCGGCCGACTCAAACTGGCTGCTGGGGGTTGAAATCGGCCATGACCGCCAAGGAACCAATCGGCGGGTGGCAACATTTTAACAAAACCGCCTATTGTCGGTTTGGTCGCGGTTTGAGGCCGGCTCAAACCGCTGAATCGGCTGATATAATAATATTTTTTTTAATATATTTTTTAATTTTATCAATATGAAACGACGATGTTCCACTTAAGTTTAAGTAGAATGGCGTCGTTTTACTTTTACGTTTATGTTTTACATAGATTAAACGACGTCGTTTGTTATTAAACCAAACGGTGTCGTTTTGTCTATAAGGTGAGAAAACAAATTAGATTGGCGTCATCTGGTATTAAACCAAACGGCGCCGTTTAGATATTACATATCGTCTTCTTCCTTTCTCCTTTCCGTTTCTGCGTTTCTAACCCCCTCTCTCTCTCTCTCTCTCTCTCTCTCTCTCTCTCTCTCTCTCTCTCTCTCTCTCTCTCTCTCTCTCTCTCTCTCTCCCTCCTCTGCAACTCTCTCTCTACTCTCTCAGAAGAACGACACCGCCGGAGGGGAATCGAGAATCGACCGTAAATCGTCAGAGAACCGCCGGAATCGATATGGTCGGTTGTTCTCCTCCCCGTTGACCGGTTACGGTTGATCCGTCCACCGTTTTCCCTCTCATCGGTTGGCGGCGGTTCTACCCAAAAACTGCGCCAAAGGGGTCAGTTTTCACCCCTATATAATAGGATTGTTGTATTGTGCGAGTTACCTCTCTCTTTGAAAATCTTGCATTCAGAGACCTCACACCGACTTCAGTTCATTATATTTCTTCTTGATAGAAAATCTATCTTTTTAATGAAAGATATTTATTAAAATATCACTTGTGGGGAGTAAAATCGTGGTTACAAACTTCAACTATTACACATTTGCACAAAGTCTTATTACAAAACTGAAAATGACTTCATTTATAACGTAAATAAGGGATACCGGCTCTTATCTATTGCCGAAACACCCCTTACCATTCGTGATAACTCATTCCAATTATGAAAAATATGAGACTCTCCCTGAACTCCTGATTTTATATTAGAGTCCATTATTCAATAATTAATCATACAAATGATTTGCTTAGTTAGGGTGAAAAATATTCTTTTATATTTTTATATTTAAATTTAATGACTCTAAATAAGAGACATAAAAAAAAGTTTAAATATTTATTTCCACAATTTTCATTCCGTTTAAAAATGTTTAATAAATGTGGTAGAGATTATAAATAGAAAAATTCTACTTCCCTTATAAATATATATATTTTTTTCAATCTAAGAATTTGAAGTTTTTATCCGATCTCATGAGGATAGATGGTCCCTCTTCCCGAACTTGGGTTTTATGAAGTATTTTTGCAAAGTGAAATTAGTTTTATAAGGAATTTTACGAAAGTTTTTTTTTTTATCTTTTAAAACTATAAATAGAAAATTCTACTCCCTTTATAAATATATATTTTTTCAATCTAAGAATTTTAACATTCGGTTTGGTCTTTTAAAATTTTTATGTTAAATTCAAAATTCTCATCTAACATTATACTGCTGGTGCTAAGTATAGATGATCCCTCTATCTGAACTTGGGTTTTATAAAGTATTTTTGTGAAGTACGTGATATTAGTTTTATCAGGAATTTTATGATTTTTTTTTTCTTTTTAAATATTATTATGTATAGTGTTGTGTGAAAAGTGGAGGCTTTTATCATTTTTCTATCTGATTGTTTGGTTCACCTGGAAAAATAAAAATAAAAACAAAAGATTCCAAACAGAAGTATTAGCACCAGCAGATAAAAGCAAAGTCAACAAATACAATATCTTTCTGCTCCGTCAGAAATCAATCCCAGAGAATAGCAAATCTGAAATGAAATTCGGAAAGGAGTTCAAGACCCACCTGGAGGAGACCATCCCGGTGTGGAGGGACAAGTTCCTCTGCTACAAGCCCCTCAAGAAGCTCCTCAAGCACCACTTTCCAAATCCCGCCACCCCAGATTCCGATCTTCATCCGAACCATCTTAATAATACTAGCAGTACTGATGGTCTTGATTAAGAACCCACCTTGGCGGACCTCCAAGAATGGTTCATTCTTATTCTCAATGAAGAGCTCGACAAGTTCAACGATTTCTACGTTGATAAAGAGAAAGAGTTCATCATTCGCTTTCAGGTTCTTGGTTTTGACTTTTTTCTTTCGTAATCAGTTTCATGCGCGCGTCCCAATATTTGTAGCTATGGTCTATGTGCATGGATATGCCTTATAGTTTAAAGGGTGATTCCGGTTGTGTAATTTGTTTTGCAAGTCTTTGTACCATATCTTTATTAACAACGCTTTGCGTTGGAAAGCGAAAAATTCAATTGTATTGCTTGGAAAAAAGGAAGGGTCCAAAAGGTTTTAGAATAAGCTGGACAGAAATTGATTGTACTGAATATAAATGGAAGTAAAAGTATTAGAAGGTGACATTGAATGAGATGAGATGAGAATGAATATTTAACAAAATATTATTATAATATACTTTTTTAATAGTAATTTTGTTTTGAGATTTGAAAAAATTGAATTATTTGTTATATTTTATAAGGAAATTTGCAAAAGTTGTAATGATTATATGAGATGGGATGAGATGAGATAGTTTGATTTTTGTTAACCAAACCAGCCCCATCTTGGTTAGTTGTAAGAGGAGGAAGGTTAGAGAGGCTTATATGTAGGATTAGAACGATTTGAATGAAGTAGGGAGCTGACTGTTGTTTGATTTATTGAAAACATACCAAATCAAAGTTAATTTACATGAGACGAATTGTAAAGTAAGGCATATTATAGCAGCAGTGGTCTTTTAGTTTGGAAACCTTTTGTGTAATTTAATTTTCACCAACAGCCTATCTGCCAAATTGCCCTGGTTCAGATCGTTCATCAAATTGGCGTATCATTATTTCATAGGAGATGGGTATCAAATATGAATTTTGGGGTTGCATGTAGGCCCATATGCGAAAAGGTAATGGGAGGCCAATACATGCCATGAAGATTTTCTAGAATGAAGTTCCAACAAGAAGCTATGAAGGACATTTTGTTTTTCAGTGATGCTTTGGTGGTATTATTGATATCTGAACATTTCATTTATTCCAGATCTAATGAAAAGCACTAACCATACAGTTCCACAACCGTCTTCCTTGGGAACATAAAATCTAATAGTTGCATTTGTTTTGGCTTGAATAATTGGGGCTCGACAAGATCTTCAACATGAGTCCATATATTATATTTCTGAGTTTGGAAGACTCTTGGCTGTGGCTTCTCTCATGCACATATTTTACCCGACTCCAAATGGCATGCACGACTCCTCATCATCACTGCACATATAGAGTGACGTATAATTGATTCTTTTACTCATCAATGTTTGAGGTGCAGACCGGGCTATGATGGCTGTGATAGCAATATGGCAATGGTTCTACCTTTTTACTTTGTATTTTTGCAAGTTCTCTGTTCTATAAGTTGAATTTCTCATGTTGTGATAAATTGTTAATATCATGAGTCCTAGTATCAGGCAGTACCAAATATTTTAGTCTACAACGTAGTTTGTTAGATATAAGATGAGTAAATACAGTTCTTTTAATGAGTTGTGAAGTTGATGTTTTCCCCTCCTTTCTTCCTGTTGAATAAAATATTCTTGAAGTCATGTGATGCTTGTTTTCTTTTTGAAGTCTATTTGATGGGAGTCAATGGCTAGTCATTGGAGAATCTTCTGGGTTTATTCATATTGCTATTTCATGTTTAGAATGGCGAGGAACCAACCAAATATTTAGCCTTACTTCTCATCGATGTGTATTTGCATTTTTATTCTTTACAGGTAGTGTATTTGCAATTTTTTAACAGGAGCAGAAGGAAAGAATAGAGCAAGTTAAGCAGAAGAGCAGCAAAGGTGGAGTTTTTACATCAGAGAGCGAATTTAGTGAAGAAATGATGGAGATTCGGAAGGACTTCGTCACCATTCATGGGGAAATGGTGCTTCTAAAAAATTATAGCTCCTTAAATTTTGCAGGTATAACATTCTCTAATTTATTCTCTCTTCTAAATATAACTGGGGTTGATATGAGCTTTGTCATTATTCATGGATGCTACTGAAAAAATATAGTAGCCTTGTAAATTCTAAATATACAACAAATACGTCATAACCATTTTTTTGTTTGGTTTCCTGAGTGTCCAATTTGAATTTGTGAAGTGGAGCTTATCACCATTTACATTCTTTTTCTTCATCAGGGTTAGTTAAGATCTTGAAGAAGTATGACAAGCGAACTGGGGGACTGTTGTGTCTACCATTTACCCAACTTGCCCTTGATCAACCTTTTTTTACAACAGAACCTCTCACAAGATTAGTTCTCGAGTGTGATGAGAATCTTGAACTCCTTTTCCCATTGGTAGCAGAAGTTATTGAATCGAATCCTTGTACAAAGAACTGTCAAGCCCACCACCATCTAATGCAGCAAATATCTCACCAAAGACACCATCAACTCTTGCAGAGGAAACTGTGGATCTATACCGTAGCACTATTGCGGCAATGAAAGCAATACGAGGCCTTCAAAAAGCAAGCTCCACCAGAAATCCAATGTCATTCTCATCCCTTTATAGAAACCGGGAGGATGAGAGTAATGGTGCTGTAACTGCTGAAACCTCTGCTTCAAACTCTTCAGCCTCCTTGCATACGGGGAAAGATGGTGATCATGAGGATTCACATTCTGTGTGACACAGATCGTCTCTGTGGTTGCTGTAGTGCACTTTTTTTAGCTTCTAGTGCTTGATACAAACTGGAACTGAAAAACTGGTCTCCATGGCTCTGGGTAGAATCAGTTCCACAACCTTATGTGCCGAGTAAACTTGCGTGGCATTAAGTTGAATATTTTAATTGGAAGATTTGATTTCTGTGCATGGATTTGTAGAATAACACTGGTAATTTTTCTGCTGGTTCTTATAAGAAAAAAAAAAAAAAAAAATCTGCTGGTTGATGAATTTGTCTTCCAACTTTTTGGTTGGAAAAGCGATTACTACTTCCAGGGTAACGTAACAGTTGCTTGGGAACTGCTGGAGGCACCCCACAGTTCAAGCACAAAAGTAATGTTGTTGGTAAACTTTGATATCCATTCTCTATGATGTTGGACATGGTGCAATTGGTGCGGGTTCTCCAAGGCTCTAAAATTTACAGTCTGTTTATCGTTGCACCACTGTTCTTGTGGGGTCCATCATGAACTTAAAACGCCCTGGCCTGCGCAGGAAAGCAGAACAGGTCCCATACAAATCTCCTCTCTCTATCTTAGTGATAGGACCCATGAAAACAAGGGTCAACCTAGCCCGCCCATGGGCTCATGCATATCATAGGTCAATTTGGTCCATGCTAACTATGTTATTGCTTATTGTTTATTTTAATTTAATTATTTATTTTCCAAAGAACCTATTGGAAGTCTCCAAGTTGTAATTCTTATAAATAGGATCCTTAATCTTTGCATTTACATCTTTTGGCAAATTCTCTAGAGAAGGATTATTTTGTTTAGGAGATCAACAGTCGGTGTAGGCACTTGAGCTTTTTGGGTGCAATTCGTGAATCGCAAAGAGGTGATCACACCTTACAATTCGTGAATATGTGTGATTTATTTATCTTGTTCTTGCAACTTGGTGCAATTCGTGAATCCAAGTTGTTGTTATCCTTGTTTTTATCAAATTACCAATTCATGAGGTTTATTTTAACTATTGTGCAATCCGTGAATCATTAGTTGATTTGTTACCTTTTGTTCATTCAAGTTCTTAAGCATTTTATTTTGTTCTTGAGTGTTCACCATTTTGTTCTTTAGTGTTCATCATTTTGTTCTTAGTGTTCATTCTTCATTTGCCTCATTTGATCCATCCAAGCACATAGTGCCCCACTATAGTGTTTGCCCTAGTCCACCCCCAATGCTCCATAAGGAAACTCATTCCTTATAAGAGCTTTGACTTCCTCCAATTTCAATCCCTTAATTTAAGGAATTGATAATCTTCTCCAATCCCTTAAATCACTCATCTCTTAATTTAAGGAATTTTCAATCATCTTCAATTCCTTAAATCTCTCATCCATTAAATCTCTCAAGTCCACTTTGACTTACCAAATTAGCCCCACCAAATCATCAAGGATTCCTACCACTTAGGAATCCTCCCAAAACCCTATCCTCCATCCACTCAAATCACTCAATCCCTCAAACCACCCGAGCCCTAAAATCACTCCATTTCTAGAATTTCTCAAGTCAAGAAAAACCCTCTCCACTTGCCAAAACCGAAACCCTTTCTTTCTTTGATAGATTCCTACAATTTAGGAATTCTCCTTCAATCATCTCCATCTTTTCAAATCCTACCAAAGATTTTCATCCTTTTATCTTATCTAAATCCTACTTTCCTTATCTTACCTTAGCCAATTCCTAAAGTCAAGGAACAATCTATTTTACATTCCAACCATAATCCATCACTTCCCAATTTCGTAATCCCCCTTAGCCACTATCCAAAATCCTAGCTACACTTTACCATACCCACCCTAAGCATCATCCAAGTGGCCCCAACATCAAGGGCAACTATCAAGTTATTCCACCTTGCATTAAACACACCGAATCAACACTTAGCCTATCCAATTCCACCATATCCGCTATCATTCATCCACCCAAACATTATCCTTTGTTAAAGATCAAGCAAGTTGATAAGATCACTCAGTCACCAACATCACGAGGCGAGCTCGTGGTCCTTAGTGTTAGGGACAAGACCGGGGTCCCTAACACTTAGGTGGTGGTAAAGCATGCATTTTCAATTTCCACTTGAATTCCTTTTCAAATAGTTTCAATTGGCTCTTCATTTTTTGTTCTCTCTCTCTCTCTCTCTCTCTGTGTACACATTTCAATTTCACTCAAACTATAGATAATACAGATAAAATTAAAAACAATAAGCAAAACCAAGATCAAATAAATACCTTATGTCCTTGTCTATACCTTCAGTAAAAAGCAGACATTTCAACTAAAAAAAAAAAAAACAAATAACTGTATATGAATGGTGATAGCCATCATTCAACCGCTAATTTTTTGTTCTCTTCCAAGCAGTACATGCCTATATTTCCCTGTCTTCATCGTTGTCATAGTTAAAAGGTAGGGGCACTGACTTGAATGCCCGATACTTCCCAACATTGTTTAGGTGTTCATTCTCCAATCTGATCAGTTGAACATCAAATCATTATTAGCGTATGAGGGGAGTTTTGACTCTTGAGGCCTTAATTAATTATATTTGATCACGAATTGATACATGGGGGTTGGCTTCCAAATGAATGAGTATTATAGCATACCTGAAGAAATTCCAAATTCCACGTCGAATGATCTCCAAGCAGGCAACTATTGATATTAACGCTTGTCTATGCAGGAAAGGTGCTTCCCTAAACCCTAATACTGACTGCATCCAAGCAAGTCTCAGCACAACATTCAATGCCTGCAATTAAACTGACGTTAATTAGCCATAGTTTAATTTCAATAAACAAAGAAGAAGACTGAAGTGCTATGACCCTTCCTCCCAGAGCAGCTGTGAAAATGCAATGACGATGAACAGTATCTACATTCTTACCATTGCTACAAAGTAAACACTTCTGTTCGATATAAGAAGCTTATCTCTCAGCCATGGGTTTTTGGAATCCCTTCTCAAAAGACCCCAATCCATGACAATGTCCCAATATGTAGCAACGATGGTTGCAACACCTGAACTCACGGCTGCCATTATCTTCCAAGTCATCCCCATTTGCAAATCATAAGTTGTCCTCATGGAAACTGCTACAATTATTGAGAAGTATTTCAGTCCATTATACCATTGCATTGCATCTTTCTCCTCTATCAAGCGTCGAAGGCACTAAAACAATTGACTGTTGTGAGCAAAAACTGTTGCCGCATGCGTAAAAACATGTATATTCAACTTATCAACGGAAACTAAATACCTGCAGAAAACGCATCCAGTATGGAACGATTGCTACAATGAAATAAAAACTTTTATAAACACGACTTCCATGGCACTTGTTTGATCTCATTTTGAAGTCACCCCAACCATAATAACAAACATAGAATTCAAAACTTCTGAAAGCCTGCACCTGAAATTATACCATAGACTCATAGGGTTAATCGATGCTTGCAATAGAGACAGTTCCGAGATTCTTCTTTTTGCTAGGATTAGGTGGTAATATTGTATATTTTTGAAGAGTGAAGTTCGATCTGTTCCTTTGAAATCATGTCATCCACACCCTCATTATAATTTTAGGCTAAATTTATAATATAATTAAGTTGAAGTTCTTAAATGAAAAATAAAATATCTCATTAAGTTCATAATTTTCATTTATAGTTGTAAAGACTTAGCTTTCCTAGTTGTAGAAACTAGAAAGTTACGCAAAAGCATGACAATTGACTGGTATCAATAATTAATATGCTAACGTAAGCATGATATCTAACCTGGCTAGTTAGCTGGTCTGCCAAGAAAAAGTCTTGGAGGGTAACCTACGGTGGAGAAAAGATAAAAACATTAATTAAACTCGTGTTCACATGTCGGTGTAAATGATTGATATGGCTGTTACAAATTCTTATTCCCACCATACCTTGTACAGAGGAGCACAAAGACAATGGAACGCTGATTGGATTAGGATGAAGCGACTTGAACGGTATATGATGTTGAGGGGACAGAATAGTATGAGAACCACGACCTGATTTACTTAAAGAATCAATGGTTCATACCCATCTGGGGAATTTTGTTTATGTGAAATGCTTTTTTCTGAAGAGATTGAGCAGTAAAGCTTACAGTAAGTAGTCCCAAAGGGACTAGTTCAGTTAAGGCTTCGAAGCTTCTTGTTCTTTCATCCATCTCCATATCTAAATTTGAAATTACGCCAGCCAATGCAAGTACAGCAAGAACTGAACTGAGAAGAAAGACTTCTCTGTAGCCCAATTCTGTTCCTTGCTTGAAGCCGAAAATAAACGAATAATTGACTCTGTAACGCCTCCAAAAGTATATGTTTGCAGAGTAGGTAAGCATATGCAGGACAATGAATCCGAACAAGCTGCAAGCACGGGCACAAACATTATTACAGTTTATAATATGAGCATGCACTAAGTTTTTAGGAGATAGGTATTAAATGGTTTGTCCCAACACCTGGAACTACTGTTACCTGTAAAGAGGAAACATGTTATCCATATACTGAGTACGCCCCTCGCTTTTCAGGAGATCTCTTGCATGTATAACCACAACGGTGGCTACTACAAGTGCAAGCGAGCAGCCAGAGAAGAAACCTGAAGATTTAGAACATTTAAGTTGAGCAAGTAGATTGATGTATGATGAGCATAGATGATGGCTAATCCTTACTAATTCATTTGAAAATTAGTTTGGAAAACAATGTTCCGAGGCCATTGAACAGCTAAGGAACTTTGCCTCAATTACTGAAAAGTAGAAGGGAGCAGATAAGTTATTAAGTAATTAACTACTCCGATAAAAGGAGACACTTGATTTATAATCAATCAAAAAATAAAATAAAAAACATTAAACAGGCATCTTCTTTTAAACTCTGAAAAGTGTGCAGAATATTTGCTTCTGCTAGAACATCTCACCCAAGGAAAACGTAATCCGGTGTCTCTCCCTTCTGGCTTTTGGCCTTAAAATCTTCATTCCTTCACTATGATTTCCATTTGCAAAGTGCTTAATGAAGGTAGCCTCTACCCTTTCCATAAGCCTAGTAATCTGCGGAGGCACGAGATGGAAAAGAAGGAAACTTGTCATTTAGAATCCGCTCAGAGTAGCATAAGCTGATCTATAATAACTAACCTCATCCGAGCTACCGATATAAGATTTGTCCACCATCGCCATGTAAGTCTTTGATGCATTTCTTGAAGTGATCTGTGGTAGTCAAGCCAGTCTATCAGAATAAAAACCTTGCAGTATCTGATTGATGAAAATAGAAACAGAAACTTTTTGACCTTGTCATACTTCTTCATGATCTTTGAAAATGCCAATAGATTCAAAAAGCTGTTAAATTCATTAAAACTAGGTTCAGGTAAACTCCATCCGCAAAGATCGTAGATAAGAAAATGACTTTGTTTTTAATCATATGATTATTGAAGAACACCGTGTTACCTGTAGCTTTTCAGAATTTGCAGCTTTCGATAGAATTCAGTAAAAGCCTGTGTCATTCGTTCCTCTGCTTTCCTCAGCTCTTTCTTGCCGAAGGGCGTGGCGGAATTCGTACTGATCATGAGAATGCCTTTCAAAGTAGATACTGGAGTTTTGGGAGTGACATTGATCTGTACATGATCCAATATTTCTAATGATGTTGGCCTCGATCCTTGGATGGAAACCTTTTGTCCCTTGCCCTTCCCATAATTGTCTCTAGAATTCTCGACAATCTCGTTTTGGTTTTGCTCTTCCAAATTTCCTTCAGCTCTCATCTCAACTTCTCGAATCACATCCATATGATGCCGTCCAGGTTTTCTTTCATCGCTTGCAAGATTTTCCAAATCAGATCCACGAAATTCTACCATCGGTTTATTCACATTTATGCGAAGAGCAATCAAAGCATCCATCTGCTTAGTCAATTCATTTGCCTCGTCCATAACTTCCTGCACCTTCATTTTGTAGAAGTTTACGACCTTGTTGAACTCATCATCTAGCCTCCTGAAGAAAACAATCTCGCACTCTCCGCCGGTGTCGGAAGACATGAGGAACATGGTTTGGTAGTGCCCATCTGCGCCCTCTTGTTGCTCCACTGCATGAACAAGAATTACTTCATCCTCATTCTTTTTCGGCGAGCTTCCGTGCCGGTTTGTTAGCCCGCTAAAAGCTCTATAGAGGGAAACCTTTCTTTTCAAAGAAATTTTTGAGGTCGATGCGGCCACTGGCGTTGATACGCTTCTTTGTCTGATCCGCGCGATATCTTTCAACACCTTTTTCAGACTGTTGTAGTCCATATACGCGTCACGCCATTCCTGCACCATCTGTGCCGTAAATTCTTTTCCGAACTTCATCTTCTTTAAAAAAAAAAAAATCGGCTTTTGCAGATTAAAGTGTATACTACTACTAAACATAAAGCCGCATGCATATATATAGTATGTACAACTATATATATATTGATTGACGTACGTGCTTCTTATGTTTGTATTGTAGCAGATGATTGTATTTTACTTTTGAGCCTGGCAGGAATATTATCCACTTGCATCAGTTAATTAACCGAGAGAGAGAGGACTGTCATGGAATTAACAAGCTGAGGAGAAGAAAAGAAAAAGATCAAAACAGACAAAGTCAAATTGATGATGGGTTTCGCTGAATTAAATTAGGTATGTACGGAAGGGTTGTTCATCTGTCATTGTTCATCTCTATTGTTAGTAGCTAACCACTACAAAAAAATATAAAATTTAAAAGAAATCATCGACAGCGAGTTCATTTTGAAATCATCGACAGCGAGTTCATTTTAATTGTTTGTATGCATGCATGTTTCCAGCTTAGTGGCCAAATTTGATATTATTGTTTCAACTTTGAAGCAATCTACATTATTGGCTTCTCCATTAATTGCAACAGTCTTTACAAATTTTAGTACGTCTGACTTTGGAAATGTTCGTATCAATATATAATGTGGCCGATCAGTACGGACACCAACTTGATATTTCTAAAATATTCTATCCAATGGCCGGAAGAATCTATGAATTTTTCATTTCAAATATTGACTACTTTTGACTTCAATATGAATGTATTACGTAAGGGGATTTTTTTATTGGGCCTGAGGCCTAGAGCGCAGGCTTAAATATGAGGGGGTCCAGGTCAGTTGGGTAACCCATCAGCCCATCAGAGGACCTTGGCCTTGGAGCAGATGAGGTCGGCCTCCGACTTCAAATGTGCGGGAAACCACACAAAGAAGGGGGTAATACGCCACCTTGGCATCCGTCTACGGAACCTAGTCTCATATAACTCTAAGCAAACAGGTGGGCACAAATTGCGGGGAGCTCTTGATTCTCTAATAGATAAAGAAGGAAGAGCCTGATGGCGTACACCCGCATGATAAACGGGACAGAGAGCTAGGTTGTATTAATTGCGCCATCCTAGAAGCCATGCTGCATTAAAGGAATCTGATGAACTGTTGAGGGGACATATTCCCTGACACAGGACATAGGCAGCTGGCCCTAGAAATCAAGTATAAAAGACAATCTCCAGGTACTAAAAACTCTTTTTAAACTCATTCACTCACGTAAAATAGTAAGACGATACAGACTTTGGCATAAGAGACTCATTAGTCTTCACCAAGGTCCCCATCTTTCATTGTTTTCTCAGTATTCGTAGGCCCAAGACTGAAGACTGATTGAGTTGAGATATTGCATATTTTAGCTATTTAAAACCAGTGTATTTTAAATTCTTTGTGACATTATTATTGGTTTCTTCGTGACATTATTATTGGTTTTAGATGAAAAAATGGTTAATAAGTATAAATACAAGTTGTGATTTTTAATTGATTGATATCATGTTTATGCTTTATTTTACAACTATGATGTAATTGGGCAATATTTCCTTACATATATAACATATTTTTGATAATCTATTTTTTTATTTTAATTTATGTTTGAGTGTTATTTTTATCTAATTATTTTCAGTTTAAATAAAATTCACATGGGATCCAAAACAAGATGACTTTTCGGTAGTTGTTTATAGATACACGTGGGACCAATATTAGTAAAAACACACAAACAAAAGCATTTTTACGGAATCAAAACAGGTGGCTGTTGAAAAGAATTGTTGAGGCTTATTCTTTAGGCTTATGTGGGACCCCATGGAATAAATAAAAGAGACCACAAGGGAGACCAAGTGGACGCATGAAAGCACATTGGATATATTAAAAAGGAAACATTGGTTGCTTATGAATTTTTCTCTATTGGAGTATGGGCACGATTTTACGCATTTCTTCAATGAGTTATGAGTTTAGTGGATCCCACGTCTGGAAGAATGAAAGGAAAGCTGGATGCATGATGATTAAATAAAAGAGAGCCGGTGCATGCTTAAATAAAGGAGGAGCTGGTGCATGATTGAATAAAAAAGAAAAAATCGATTCATCAGTGAGGGGAAGAAGTGATGAGGCGAGGAAAGATTTTGAGTTGGCTGAAACGTGATCCCACGTCTGGAAGAAATAAGAGAGCCGGTGCATGATTAAAGTGAAAGCAAAGTTGGTGATGAGCTGGAAGAAAAAAAAAGGCAAAGTTGGTGTATGAGTTTAAAGGGCTGCTTGGTGTATTTTTTTTCGGGGACAGAGAAAACTAGAGGGAGTTTTAGTCGGTTTGGATTAATTTTTCTGGAGGAGCGTCGGTCAGTTTGAATGATTTTATTTTTGTTGGCTAGTCTCTTAAGTTGGAGTTGAGGGAAGTCTATAGAGAGGGACGTAGAGAAGAAACGTGGAGGGAGTTGGTCATTGGAATAATTTGATTGGCTGGAGATGATTTTTCAGAGGGAACGGGGGTGATACATGGGGAGTGGAGGATAGATGGGAGGTTGGATGAGAAGGTGTGAGTCGGTCTTGGGAATTTTCTGGAATTGAAGGAGAGAGAAGGAGATACATATTTTTTCCGGACCTAAGCCGCAGAAGAGAGATTTTATTTTTCTTTAGAAAGAGGCGCCGCATACTGGAGGGATTGTAGAACAAGCATTAAGCACTGCACGGAATTTTTCCTGAATCTCTGGCATTCGCAACCCTGTTGAAGAACCTTGAAGGGTCTATTGCAACTGGCCAGCCTCCTCCACTATTTTTTATCTTCATCCCCATTCATTTGGCTTACTCTTTTCATTCTCTATTGTTTATTTAATTTCAGTTTAAAGTTTATGGAATATTTTTGAAATTTTTGGTTTAGAAGTTTGGGCAATTTATTTGCTATTTATTTATTTTGTATTATTTATTTTTCTCACTTCTTTAAGCTTTCATTTAATAGTGATTACAATTGCTATGGATTAATTTTGAGAATTTGTGATTTGAATACAATGATGAACTCTAGAATCTTGGTTTTGAGGCTTTTCAATTTTCAGTTCGTATTTTGTCAGTTAATCTAGTTTAATTCTTAACTTAGTTTTATTATTAATCTCTTAGTTCTATTGCATATTAGATTGATTAAAGTTTAATTAGGACTTAAATAATTCTAGTTTCATTGTTTAATTTTCAGATTAATTAAGATTGTTCAGTTTAGTTGACTCTTTGATTGTTAATTTCAATTTGTTAGTCTTTTACATTTCATTTCGACACTCAAAAAAATCTAAAAATATGAATCTAGTCCATTACTAGTGCCCTTTTTCATTCTTGTTACACTCTTCCATCTATTGCACATACCATCATTTTTATTTTTCTCTTTGTGAATATTTTTACCATTTTAAATGAGTTTGATTTTAAGTAACTTTTCCTGATGAGACGATTTAGGAATTTATTCCTAATTATTACACGACATCATCATGCACTTGGGATAGCCTTTGTGTTACTCATTTTTAAATGAGTCAAAGACCTGAGTTGTTGAGATCTAGACCCAAAGGTGTGCGAAACACGACTTTAATAGTAGCACTGTCTGTGGGATTACCATAGACTTCGCATGTCCTTCGTATACCTGCGACAACCCCTTCTCAGACGATTTAGGGACAAGAGGAAACAACATTAATAAACATGGAAGTAAGGCTAGCAGCAATGAAACAGTTAGTGGGAAAGTTGACTGCTGAGGTGGAGACCCTTTGGAAAGAGAATGAATGCTCAAAGACACCATCAACGAGTCAAGAAATGACGCAAAGGCCAGTAATAGCGAGCATGTTGGGTCTAGAAATGCTGAATGGGAAGGCAACACGGAGGAGGAGAGGAAGAATATGTAGAACGAGCTGTGTAACCTCAAGGAAAAGTACAAAAAAATGGTGAAGAAGATGGGTACATTGTCATTGGTGGACAGACTACTCACCAGCACGGGGATGCCCTATAGCAAGGAGGTGATGGCTGTGCACATGCCACCAAAGTTTCGAGTCTCCCTTATGGAGAAGTACGACAGGACCAAGGACCCCCTCGAGCACTTATAAACCTTCAGGGCTCATGTTACTCTGCATGGTTTCCTAAGGGAGGTGGCCTACCGAGCCTTTCCACTAACTTTGAAGGGTCTGACGAGGGTGTGATTTGAGTCCTTAATGTCTAGATCCATAGACAGCGTTAGGAAACTGGTTTGCCTATTCCTCACACAGTTCATGGAAAGCAGAAGAAGAAGGTGTACTTGTCTAGGTTTAACAAAGAGCTCATGACAACATATGACGACATATGAGAAAATAACTTTGGCAACACTCCTAGGAGGTATATGGCCCCAGTCCTAGTACATGGGGAAGCTGGCAAGGAGGACTTCCACCCAATATTTTGAATACCGTACCAGATATCGTATTGGTCAAGGCATTAGAATGAAATATTTCGGTACCAGTACCGTTTTGGGACAGTTGATAGATGAATAAATTATATATATAAATATATATTAATTATATTCCAAAATAATAGTCTATATATGAATAAATTATATATAAATACATATTTATAAAAATTATAAATAGTCTAGTCTGAATTGGGGATCAAAAAATGAACTTGTAGTTTGAAAAAAAAGAAAAAAAAGGAGAAAAAAGTAAAGGCTAAAATATTTGCTAGTACGTAGGCCAGTACATGCTGAAATATTAACAGGTATTTGGACCGGTACGAAACAGGTGAAATTTCTGTACCAAACCAGTGGCCAGTACGGCATGTACCGGCCGTATCAGCTGGTACGGTACGAAATTTAAAACATTGCTCCCGCCACATTATGGGGGTCATGACTCAAGATGACATCTTCATCAACGCCAAAGACACACTCTATGCCTTAATTGAGCCAAGGAGGAAGGAGCTAGAGCATGCGATCAAGAAAGGGAAAGTCACATCCAAAGGCAAGACTGGTGAGAAGGTAGAGAAAGGGTCGCACAACAGAGGGAGAGAAGAAGCCCCCTCAAAGGGCCTGGGGTTTCAGATTGACCAGTCAACGCTCGCCATCCAAAAAGATGATTGCTAGGCCACCCAAGATGACAATTGGCTGGCATGCCATTACTACACATACCATCAGTCCACTACCCACAATACTGAAGTCTGACACTCCTTGAGAGGGAAAAGGGACCAGACAGATTGGCCAATGTAGAGGTATCCTCCCACTCGCAGGCTAAAGCAGGTGTGAAGGAGGAGGTCCCATGAGAGAATCACTGAGAGGGACAACATGCTGAGGAGGGAAGAAAGACAAAGGAAAATTAGGGAAGTTGAGTGGAGGCCCCGCATGGTCCCCCCCAGCCACCGTGTCAGGAATGACCTCCTGTAGGGGAAATTAGGACCATTATTGGAGGGGGGGTCACCGACAGAGGCACGACCTCATCCAAGCGAAAGGCATACGCCCGAGAAGCTTAATACCGGGAAGTATACTCGGTCGAGTATAGTCCCACCAAGTACAAAAGAAGTGTCTTTTACTTGCATAACGATGCCCTTGTGGTAGGAGTGTGCAAATTTATGAAGGTTTCGATTCCGACCGAATCGGAGTATTCAGAAATCAAAATCAGAATCGAAGTAATTCAAATTCCTTAAGCTGAGTTGGAGTCGGAATCGAAGACTAGTGTGCCTCCGACTTCTGACTTTGACTTTCGATTATTTTAAAAAAAAAATACAGATGCAAAATGATGTTGTTTTGCATCTGTGATGATTTTAACAAACTAACTAGAACGATGCCGTTACATTTAAATAGGAACGGCGTAGTTTTGGACACTGGTTTAATACCTTCGTGCTTTGCTTTCTTTCTTCCTAATTCATTCTTCATTTCTTTCTTCCTCAGTCCTCTCACGATTCTCCTTTCTTAGCTCACGGTTCACGCCGCATGACACCACGACCAAGCACGAGTTTGCCATTAACAAAGACTTAGAGTCACTCAAATGCTGTAGAACGCCGTAGTGCCTTCGTCCTTCCATTTTTGCCAATCATAATTTTAATTTTTAGGGTTGTAAATTTAGGAATTTTAGTTTTGCTCTGAATTCATTTTGTTATTTCTTATTCACTTTGGTTATTGATTTTGGAATTTGGATTATGTAGATTATATAATTGTGTGTATTTCTGTATTGAGGAAATGGTTGTGATGAATTTGTTAAAGTTCTTGACTTTGGAAAATGAACGTAAGGTGTTTGTAGAAATGTCACTGAGAAAAAATACAAGAAAACTTCATAAAAAGTACACTGTCATGATTTAATTGGAATTATACTGCTTGAATCAAGATTTTTTTTTTTTTTAATATAGATGAAAGTCTTATTAAGTTTTTCTCTATATGTATTTGAAAGAAAAAAGAAGAAATAATTCTTTGTTGATTTCTTGTGAAAAAATATTCACTAAGAAATATTCTGTTTAAGTTGGGTGACTGGGGTGTTGAAGATGTTAAATCTGTTTGTTTTTTGGAAAAACTCTTGTGCTCATCTTTTGCTTCATTTAATGGGCTTAAATTGGATCGTTTTGATAGTTTGATATTGGTGATTCAGCAATATCATGTGGGACTTCTTCTAGCTCAGTTATGTGCAGTACACAATTGGATTTATCATAACAATTTAATGTATCTCTCCTTGTGTACTTGGGCTTTATCTACTTTTATGAATAAAACTTATTGATTACCTATAAGAAAATAAATTAAAAACCGTCATAAGTGCATGCTATGCTTATATAAAGTAACTAATGGAAACAACACAATTTCCCATTCAAAATTCTCACAGTTCAAATAAGTTTGCTCATAATCTTCATATAATAATAAGTATTAGACACACGGTACATGATAAGGGCTTGTATTTAGTTTTAATCTTTTTTCCACATTTTATTTTTTAGTTTTAATCTTTTCCCATTCTCCCCCATTTATGTATAAAACTAACCCTTTTGATTCTTTGAATTTTTGATGGATGCAAATTTTCGAGAATTAAGTATTAATGTTTATATATATATATATATATATATATATCATATTCCAGATATGGATGCTTAACTAAGTGGGACTCCATAATTGGATTAGGATGCCATAATTCCGTCCCAAGCACCAAGATCTAGACCCATTTCTAGAGCACAAATTTCGTGTGCAAGTAGTCGATTCCCACTCTTGGTAGACATAGAAGATGATGATACATTTAATGAGAAGGAGGAGATGGCTATTAGGGATGAGCTAGATGTACCACCTCCATTTATGAGGCCACCACAATCACGATCAAATAAAAAAAAGGCCGTAGACATGAGAATATTTCACCAAGGTTGACGTTAATCCTAAGGAACTGCAGGCGAGACGCAACCATTGTGGTACACAAGTTGGATGTCATTCAAAAAAGTAATGTACCGCTTGTTTGATATCACATCTTAATGGTTGCCAGATGTGTAAGATAGCGAAGGGATTGGCGGCCAAAAATCAGACCAAGCTTAGTTGCGAAATTTCTACGGCAATTGATGGTATACAGCTTAAGAAAATGGTTCCTCAATACAGTGAGAATATATTGAGGGATGCATTTGTAGAGATGATAATTGAAAATAAGATGCCTTTTACTATAGTGGACAAAAGAGGGTTCCAAAATTTTATCAAGCTGCTTGAGCCATGATTTTCATTGCCATCACGGTATACAGTGATGCAAGATTGTATGAAAATGCATTTAAAAGACAAGACTGAGATGAGAAAGATGTTTGTGACCACTGGCTAGAAAGTGTCATTTAAGACTGACACATTGACGTCTGTACAGAATGTTTTCTACATGTGTATCACAGCACACTATATTGACAGCAAATGGATTTTAAAAAAATGGATTATTGGATTCAAAGAAATCATTGATCATAAGGGTACATCCATTGGGGCGGAGATGAATGATTGTTTGAAGGATTGGAGAATTCAGAAAATTTTTTGCATTATAGTTGACAATGCCGGTGCCAATGGTATTGCCATTGAATAGTTCGAGCAAAATATGAGGGTGAGAGATGATGTCATTCGAGGCCATGAGTTTTTTCGTATTCGATGTTTTGCTCATATAATCAACTTGATTGTTACTGATGGGTTAAAAGAGGTTGACGATTCCATTACCAAAGTCTGCAAAATTGTGTGGTATGTGAGGGCTTCCCCCTAAAGGCTCAAAAAGTTCAGGGCAATAGAAGAACAGTTTGGGATTTCATGTTTTAGGACACTGTGCTTGGATGTTCTGACTCGATGGAACTCTACATACATTATGTTGGATGTGGCACAGAAGTACCAAAAAATGTTTGAGCAGATGGAGGTGGAGGATGAGGGCCTTAAATATGCTTTGCCGGAGCCTACAGGAAAGGGGTTCGGTTTACCGGACATACGTGATTGGACGACTGTGGGGTATTTTGTTACATTTTTGTAAATTTTTTATGACATTACTATGTAGATATCTGGATTTGCATATACGACTACAAACTTGTGGTTCAGCGAGGTCTCGACCCTATACCACCACTTGCAAGAAGGTTATGATGACCCTAGCGAATTGTTATTTGGTATGGCTTAGAGGATGCAAACCAAATATAATAAATATTGGAGACATATTGATAAGATAAATAGATTACTATTTGTGGTTATTATCCTTGACCCGTGAATCAAGTTAGTCGTGATAGAATTTTGGGCAAATTCTGTTCTCGGGGCAGTGAAGGCTGGGTCGTTTATTAGAGCATTTAAAACTGATCTCGATGACTTATACAACCACTATAGTAACAGTGGCCAACCTTCATCCACAGCAGGCACCTCTGCCTCATACTCAATTTCGACACCTCCCTTCGATGACTTTAGCCTAGATGGAGCATTGCATCTACACTGTCGAGGTTACAATATTATGAGTGAGTATCATCAACTTGTTGCATCGAGGAATATTATGCAGTGTACTTCTGAGGTTGAACGGTATTTTATAGAAGAGGTCGAGGCACCTAGTGCTATATTTCATATATCAACTTGGTGGAAGGCTAATTCTGCCAAATATCCAATCCTTTCACGTATTGCCCGAGATGTGCTAGCCATTCCGATCACTGCGGTTGCATCTGAGTCAACATTTAGCACTGGAGGTTAAGTATTGGATGCTTTTCGAAGTTCATTGTTACCGTCAACCATCGAGGCCCTTGTTTGCATACAGAACTGGATCAGTGATACGCCCATTGGACTAGATAGTATTGGCATTGGTTCTGAGAGCTATATGCTTGAATTGGGTAACCTTATTTTACTTGTTTCTTTATTATTAAAGTTTATTGCAATAATTATTTAAGTATTTCAATGATTATTTAATTCTTTTTATGATTTCATAAATCTATTTAACTTATACTTTTTATGATTTTATAGATTTTATTGTGAACCTTAGCATAATTGCCGATGACTGATAGATTGGAGTATGGATAAGGATAAGTTGATAGTGGAACTAACTTTAATCTTTATTGGTAATTAAATTCTACTTTTACTGTGTTCCATTTTCTAACTAAATTTTGGTTCCATTTATTGATCAGAGACTTTTTATCTTAATTTCAGGTATGATGAATGACTAAACATGGTACTGCAGATGATGTTTTTCCTTTTAGCTAAATTAGTTGAATCAATATATTTCTTCTTATGGACTGTTTAATCAAACTTTAAAATACTGTTTTTTCTATTATCAATGTTTTGAACCATTGTATAGGACCTTTTGAATTATGTATTTACATTAATTATATTATTATTATTTATTATTTATGCTTCGAAATGGGCCCAATTGGGCTCATTTATAAGTCAGAGTTCCGATCGAAATTTGGAATTCCGACCTTCGATCAGAGTTTTGATCGAAACTCAAAATTTCGACTTCTGATCAGAGTCGAGCTTCAATTCTGTCGGGAGTCAAAATCGAAATGAGATTTGGACTCCAACTCAAGTCGAAGTCGGAAGTTAGAAGGCACCATTTTGACTCTATCGGAGTCGAAGCACAGGCCTACCTCGTGGTGACTATGTTGGTCACCAACTTCACTACGAGAAGGATTCTCATCGACAATAGTAGTTTAGCAAACATTCTTTTTTGGGAAGCCTTTACCCTAATGGGGATAGACGCCGCCCGACTCCAACCAGCCCCCATGCTACTAAAGGGCTTCTCTAGGGAGACAATCCAACCAGTCGAGACCATCAGGTTGTCTGTCTTGGCAGGCAGCGCTCCCTGCACGACCTTTGTCATGGTCGACTTCTTGGTGGTAAAGGCCCATTCGTCTTACAACGCCATAATTGGTCGGCCAAACCCCAACAAACTAAAGGCTATCACCTCCATTTACCACTTGAAGATGAAGTCTCTAACATTTCAGGGAGTGGGGGAGATTCGAGGAGAACAGGTAATGGCGCAAGAGTGCTACGTGCAAGAACTAAAGCCCAGAGCTGGCGGGGTACACGTGGTCTGCCCCTCGACCATTTAAGAAAATGAAGCCAAAGGGGCTAGCGGAAGAGGTTAGATACATGCCTAACATGAAGCCTCGACCAGTCCCAGTCAACAACTCCCTGCCATAATATGCTAACGTAAGCATGATGTCTAACTTGGCTAGTTAGCTGGTCTGCCAAGAAAAAATCTTGGAGGGTAACCTAAGGTGGAGAAAAGATAAGAACATTACTTAAACTTGTGTTTACATGTTGATGTAAATGATTGATATCGTTGTTAAAAACTCTTATTCCCGCCATACCTTGTACAGAGGAGCACAAAGACAATGAAAAGCTGATTGGATTAGGATGGATCGACTTGAACGGTATATAATGTTGAAGGGACAGATTATTATGAGAACCACAACCTGCATTACTTAAAGGATCAATGGTTCATACCCATCTGGGGAATTTTGTTTGTGTGAAATGCTTTTCTGAAGAGATTGTGCAGTAAAGCTTACAGTAAGTAGTCCCAAAGGGACTAGTTCAGTTAATGCTTCGAAGCTTCTTGTTCTTTGTCCATCTCCATATCTAAATTTGAAATGACGCCAGCCAATGCAAGCACAGCAAGAACTGAACTGAGAAGAAAGACTTCTCTGTAGCCCAATTCTGTTCCTTGCTTGAAGCCGAAAATAAACAAATAATTGACTTTGTAACGCCTCCAAAAGTATATCATGTTTGCAGAGTACATAAGCATATGCAGGACAATGAATCCGAACAAGCTGCAAACACGGGCACAAACATTATTGCAGTTTATAATATGAGCATGCACTAAGTTTTTAGGAGATAGGTATTAAATGGTTTGTCCCAACACCTCGAACTACTGTTACCAGTAAAGAGGAAACATGTTATCCATATACTGAGTACGCCCCTCGCTTTTCAGAAGATCTCTTGCACGTATACAACGGTGGCTACTACAAGTGCAAGCGAGCAGCCAGAGAAGAAACTTGAAGATTTAGGACAATTAAGTTGAGTAAGTAGATTGATGTATGATGAGCATAGATGATGGCTAATCCTTACTAATTCATTTGAAAATTAGTTTGGAAAACAATGTTCCGAGGCCATTGAACAGCTTAGGAACTTTGCCTCACATACTGAAAAGTAGAAGGGAGCAGATAAGTTATTAAGTAATTAACTACCCCGATAAAACGAGACACTTGATTTATAATCAATCAAAAAATAAAATAAAAAACATTAAACAAGCATCTTCTTTTAAACACTGAAAAGTGTGCAGAATATTTGCTTCTGCTAGAACATCTCACCCAAGGAAAACGTAATCCGATGTCTCTCCCTTCTGGCTTTTGGCCTTAAAATCTTCATTCCTTATCCATGATTTCCATTTGCAAAATGCTTAATGAAGGTAGCCTCTACCCTTTCCATGAGCCTAGTAATCTGCGGAGGCACGAGAAGGAAAAGAAGGAAACTTTTCATTAAGAATCCGCTCAGAGTAGCATAAGCTGATCTATAATAACTAACCTCATCCGAGCTACCGAGATAAGATTTGTCCACCATCGCCATATAAGTCTTTGATGCATTTCTTGAAGTGATCTGTGGTAGTCAAGCCAGTCTATCAGAATGAAAACCTTGCAGTGTCTGATTGATGAAAATAGAAACAGAAACTTTTTGACCTTGTCATACTTCTTCATGATGTTTGAAAATGCCAATAGATTCAAAAAGCTGTTACATTCATTAAAATTAGGTTCAGGTAAACTCCATCGATCCGCAAAGATCGTAGATAAGAAAATGACTTTGTTTTTAATCATATGATTATTGAAGAACACCGTGTTACCTGTAGCTCTTCAGAATTTGTAGCTTCGGATAGAATTCAGTAAAAGCCTTTGTCATTCGTTCCTCTGCTTTTCTCAGCTCTTTCTTGCCGAAGGACGTGGCGGAATTCGTACTGATCATGAGAATGCCTTTTAAAGTAGATACTGGAGTTTCGGGGGTGACATTGATCTGTACACGATCCAATATTTCTAATGATGTTGGCCTCGATCCTTGGATGGAAACCTTTTGTCCCTTGCCCTTCCTATAATTGTCTCTAGAATTCTTGACAATCTCGTTTTGGTTTTGCTCTTCCAAATTTCCTTCAGCGCTCATCTCAACTTCTTGAATCACGTCCATATGATGCCGTCCAGGTTTTCTTTCATTGCTTCCAAGATTTTCCAAATCAGCTCCATGAAATTCTACCATCGGTTTATCCACATTTATGCGAAGAGCAATCAAAGCATCCATCTGCTTAGTCAATTCATTTGCCTCCTCCATAACTTCCTGCACCTTCATTTTGTAGAAGTTAACGACCTTATTGAACTCATCATCAAGCCTCCTGAAGAAAACAAGCTCGCACTCTCCGCCGGTGTCGGAAGACATGAGGAACATGGTTTGGTAGTGCCCATCTGCGCCCTCCTGTTTCTCCACTGCATGAACAAGAATTACTTCATCCTCATTCTTTCTCGGAGAGCTTCTGTGCCGGCTTGTTAGCCCGCTAAAAGCTCTATAGAGGGAAACCTTTCTTTTCAAAGAAATTTTTGAGGTCGATGCGGCCACTGGCGTTGATATGCTTCTTTGCCTGATCCGCACGATATCTTTCAACACTGTTTTCGGACTGTTGTAGTCCATATACACGTCACGCCATTCCTGCCCCATCTGTGCCGCAAATTCTTTTCCGAACTTCATCTTCTTTGAAAAAAAAAGGAAAAAAAGAAAGGGCTTTTGCAGAATAAAGTGTATCCTACTACTAGACATAAACATAAAGGAGCATGCTTATATATATATGTATATATATAGCATGTATATACACACATATATATGCATTGACGTGCTTAGAAAATATATATATATTGATTGACGTATGTGCTTCTTATATTAGTATTGTAGCAGGTGATTGTATTTTACTTTGGAGCCTAGCAGGAATATTATTATCCACTTGCATCAATTAATTAGCCGAGAGAGAGATGATTGCCATGGAATTAACAAGCTGGGGAGAGGAAAGAAAAAAAAAACAGACAAAAGTCAAATTGATTGTGTCCGGGCCGCTTATTGGTTTCGCTGAATTAAATTAGGTATGTACGTAAGAGTTGTTCATCTGTCATTGTTTACCCAAATACTATGTGGCCATTCATCTCTATTAATGTTAGTAGCTAACCACAAATAAAAAATAAAAAATAAAAGAAAAAGAAATTTAAAAGAAATTAGCGACAGTAATCATCGACAGCAAGTACATTTTGAAATCATCGACAGCGAGTTCATTTTGTTTGTATGCATGCATGTTTCCAGCTTAGTGGAAATTTGATATTATTGTTTCAACTTTGAAGCAATCTACATTATTGGCTTCTCCATTGCAATAGTCTTTATAAATTTTTGTCTGACTTTAGAAATGTTCGTATCAATATATAATGTGGTCGATCAGTGCGGACATCAACTTGATATGTCTAAAATATTCTATCTAGTGGAAGAATCTATGAATTTTTCATTTCAAATATTGAGTACTTTTGACTTCAATATGAATACTTTTGACTTCAAATACGAGGGGGATCCAAGTTAGCCAGGTAACCCATCGGCCCATCAAAGGACCCTGGCCTTAGAGGAAATCAGGTTGGCCAACGACTTCAAACGTATGGGTAAACCCCAATAACGCAAAGAAGGGTGTAATACGCCAACTCAGCATCCCTCTACAGAGCCTAGTCTCATGTAGCTTTGAGCAGACAGGTGGGCACAAATTACAGGGAGCCCTTGATCATTTGACAGATAGAGAAGGAAGAGTCTGACGGTGTGCACCTATAGGATAAACTAAACAAAGAGCCACGTCGTATTAATTGCGCTAACCCAAAAACCATACCGCATTAGATGAATCTGAGGAACTATTGAGGGGACACATCCCCTCTGACACAGGGCATGGGTAGCTGACCCCAAAAATTGGATATAAAAGGCAATCCCCAGGTACTAGGAACTCTCTTTAAACTCTTTATATTTACTCGCATAAAATACTAAGGAAATACTGAGTTTGACATCAGAGACTCCTTGGTATGTACCAAGGCCTTCATCTCTCGATGTTTTATCTATATTCGCAGGCCTAAAATTGAAGACCTGAGTTACTGAAAACCAGGTCCAAAGGTGTGCAAAACACGATGTTAACAGTAGTGCCATCTGTGGAATTACCATAGATTTCACATGTCCTTCATATACCTGCGACAGTTCGTTCTCAGACGATTTGGGGACAAGAGAAAGCAACATTAATAAACATGGAAGCAAGGCTAGCAGTAATGGAACAATTAGTTGGAAAGTTGACTGCTGAGGTGGAGACCCTCTGGAAAGAGAATGAAACTCTCAAAGACACCACCAACGAGTTAAGAAATGACGCGAAGCCCAGCAATAGCGAGCATATTAGGTCCAGAAACACTAGAGGGAAAGGTGAAACGAAGGAGTAGAGGAAGAATATGCAGAATGAGTTGTGTAACCTCAAAGAAAAGTACAAAGAAATGATGAGGAAGATGGGCACTTTGTCATCGATGGACAAAGTGCTCACCAGCATGGTAATGGCCTACAGTGAGGAGGTGATGGTGTTCACTTGCCACCAAAGTTTCGAGTCCCCCTTATGGAGATGTATGACGGGACCAGGGACCTTTTCGAGCACCTAGAAACCTTTAGGGCTCATGTGACCCTGCACGGTTTCCTAGGAAAGGTGGCCTGCCAAGCCTTCCCATTGACTTTGAAGGGTCTGGCAAGGGTATGATTTGAGTCTTTAAAGCTTGAATCCATAAACAGCTTCGAGAAACTGGCATGCCTGTTCCTCACACAGTTCATAGAAAGCAGAAGAAGAAAGCGCCATGCAGCATATCTCCTCACCATCAAGCAAATGGAGGAAGAGAACCTGAATGCGTACTTGTCTTGGTTTAAAGAAGAGCATATGACGATGGATGACCATGACGAGAAGATAACTTTTGGCAACACTCCTAGGAGGCGTATGGTAGGGACCCTAGTCTTATCCCTAACACTAAGGATCACGAGCTCGCCTTGGTGATGTTGGTGACCAAGTGATCTTGCCAACTTACTTGGTCTTCAACAAAGGATAGTGTTTGGGTGGAAGAATGATAGCGGATATGGTAGAATTGGATAGGCTAAATGTTGATTCAGTGTGTTTAATGCAAGGTGGAATGACTTGATGGTTGCCCTTGATGTTGGGGCCACTTGGATGATGCTTAGGGTGGGTATGGTAAAGTGTAGCTAGGATTTTGGGTGGTGGCTAAGGGGGATTACGAAATTGAGAAGTGATGGATTATGGTTGAAGTGTAAGATAGATTGCTCCTTGACTTTAGGAATTGGCTAAGGTAAGATAGGGAATGTAGGATTTGGATAAGGTAAAAGGATGATAATCTTTGGTAGGATTTGAAAAGATGGAGATGATTGAGGGAGAATTCTTAAGTTGTAGGAATCTATCAAGGAAAGAAAGAGTTTCAGTTTTAGCAAGTGGAGAGAGTTTTTCTTGACTTGAGGAATTCTAGGAATGAAGTGATTTTAGGGATCGGGTGGTTTGAGAGATTGAGTGATTTGAGTGGATGGAGGATAGGGTTTTGGGAGGATTCCTAGGTGGTAGGAATCCTTGAAGATTTGGTGGGGCTAGTTTGGTAAGTCAAAGTGGACTTGAGAAATTTAAGGGATGAGGGATTTAAGGGATTGGAGAGGATTATTAATCCCTTAAATTAAGGGATTGGAATTGGAGGAAGTCAAGGCTCCTATAAGGAATGAGTTTCCTTATGGAGCATTGGGGGTGGACTAGGGCAAACACTATAGTGGGCAGCACTAAGTGCTTGGATGGATAAAATAAGGCAAATGAAGAATGAACATTAAGAATAAAATGATGAACACTCAATAACAAAATAAAATGCTTAAGAACTTGAATGAACAAAAAGTAACAAACCAACTAATGATTCACGAATTGCACAATAGTTGAAATAAATCTCATGAATTGGTAACTTGATAAAAACAAGGATAACAACAACTTGGATTCACGAATTGCACCAAGTTGCAAAAACAAGATAAATGAGTCACACCTATTTATGAATTGCAAGGTGTGATCATCTCTTTGGGATTCACGAATTGCACCAAAAAAAACCCAAGTGCTTAGCACCGATTGTTGATCTCCTAAACAAAATAATTCTCCTCTAGGAAATTTGCCAAAAAATGTAAATGTAAAGACTAAGGGTCCTATTTATAATGATTACAACTTGGAAACTCCCAATAGGTCCCTTGGAAAATAAATAATTAATTTAAAATAAACAATAAGCAATAATATAGTTGGCATGGATCAAGTTGACCCATGGCATGCATGAGCCCATGGGTGGGCTAGGTTGACCCTTCTCTTCATGGGGTCCTATTATTCCCCATCTCTTCAAGAACATCCTTGCCCTCAAGGATTAAATTTGAAAATGTCCATGACCTCTCCTCATTCTCTTCCTTAGCCATCTCCATAGCAAAACAATGTGCCCCTCCTTTGCCCAACTTTTCTAACATTGAGACATCACCCAACTTGGCCTCCTTGGATGCTAAAGTTACCCATACATTCTTCTTAGATCCTAGATTGAATTCCACGGACTTTTTGTTGTAGTCAAGCATTACCCTTCCAAAGTCCTTGAGCCATGGATTGCCCAATACAACATCAAGTTCTACTAAAGGAAGTATATGTAAATCCGCCACTACTCTCACTTCTTGCACATTCATTTTAATTTCTTTCACTAGCCCTTCACATTTCATCTTGTCCCCACTAGCCATCTTTACCTCAAATGGCTCTATAACAATCGGATTCAACCCAACCTTGGCAACAAGGGTAGAGTTGATGAAGTTGTGTGTGGAGCCACTATCTACCAACAAAGGGATTTTAATTGTTCCTATCCATGCCATTATCCTCATGGAGATATGTTTTTGGGTCCCCATCAAAGTATTAAGGGACAACTCGGTCTTCTCATAATTTTTATTCACTTTGGTCTCCTCTTGGTTGTACCCTTGGCTAGAGGCTTCGACAAAATAACCATCATCCTCTTTCTCGCTTCTCTCATCAACCAACATGTACACTTGTCCCGATCTACATTTGTGCCCTATGCCCCATTTTTCTCCACACTTAAAACAAAGGCCCTTTTTTATTATATCTTGGACCTCTTCTCTTGAAAGTTTTTTCACTTCAAGTGACTTAGATTTAGAAGCACTACCCCTTTCCTCCTTGCCTTTCCAAGTAACATTGGTTTGCAAGGGTATAGTAACCTCACTCCTCATTTCCTTAGATTGGCGTTTCTCCATATTAGTGCTCTCTTCTAGGATCTCCGCCATCCTCATAGCTTCTTGAATCTTAGAGGGTTGTTTCAACTTAATTTCCTTGGCTATCCAAGGCTTTAACCCATCCACAAACGTGCCCATAAGGGCCTCCTCGGACCACACTCTCACAAGAGTTTGTAGTTGCCTAAACTCTTCAATGTAAATATGCACTTTGCCTTCTTGCCTCAACTTGGCAAGTTGGCCATGGTGGTTAATGGTAGGGAATGACCCAAATTGCATGAGGAACTCTTTTTCAAAAGCCGTCCAACCCAATCTTCTCATCTCCTTCTCATATTGGTCTCGGATCCACCTCCACCACTTACTTGCTTTCCCCTCCAAATAAAAACACGCCATTGACACCCTCTCATGTCTAGGCACCTCATACACGTGGAAGTAGTGGTCAACCTTGTCAAGCCATTCATATGGATCTCTCCCATTAAACTTGGAAAAATCCACCTTTGGCCTCTTAGGTCCCCGATCATAAGTCCAGTTTTCCCTTCTATCTTCATGGTGGTCAACATCATACCCTCTCTCATGATGGTCTCTTCTTCTCTCATAATGGCCTCCATGGACATAAGGCCTCTCATAACCACGCTCATGCTCAAATCCGCCCTCAAAAACTTCTTCTCTTGGTGGCCTCTCAAGCCTTACATCTTGATACTCTTCTCTCACACTATGGGTTCTAGTGGGTTGGTCAATATTGGGGATCCATTTCTCAACAAAAATTTGATTGTTTTCAATTCTACCACCCCTTCTAAACTCATTTTGTGGTAGCTCACGTAAGGACCTTGTGACACTTGTCTTGGCCCCATCCACAAGGACCTCATGCCCTTGCCTATTTGGACTTGGTGGTGGCCTTTCCCTATTAGTTTCCACCATTCTCCTATCAAGTCTCTCAAGGCTTGCATTGGTCTCACTCTTTAAGATCTTCATGTCCCTTCTACTCTCCTCAACTGCACGATTGGTAACATTCAAGGACATTGTAAATTCGGCCAAGGTAGTCTTGACCTCATTAAGAAGGTTGTCAAGCCTTAAGCCTTGCCTTTCTATGGCCTCTATACGTTCTCTGTTGGAACCAACTTGTTCCTCATCTTGAACCACACGACTCATGGCTAGCAATTTGGTGGGTGGGGCTTGCTCTTAGTTCACAAGTCCAACCTTGAGTCCCTCACCTTCAAAGGTGGTCGACCCCTCTTGCACAAAAGGCCCAACCTTGGGTCTTCCACCAACTTGTGTGGTTGACCCCTACAATCACACTACTCCTTTCTCCTCCGCAACCCCCAAATTTCATGCAATCAACAATTCAATTAATAAAAATTTTGGGATCCACAAGAGTCTCTCCCAACCAATTCACAAAGTTTGGGTTAACGCGTCATTTACCTCTTTAGAGAAATGTGAGCTTCTCAAAATGGCCAAGCAAGGTAGGCCTTTCAATGAAAGAATCGATTAATGTTAGGGATCCCGGTCTTGTCCCTAACACTAAGGACCACGAGCTCGCCTTAGTGATGTTGGTGATTGAGTGATCTTGCCAACTTGCTTGGTCTTCAACAAAGGATAGTGTTTGGGTGGAGGAATGATAGCGGATATGGTGGAATTGGATAGGCTAAGTGTTGATTTGGTGTGTTTAATGTAAGGTGGAATGACTTGATGGTTTCCCTTGATGTTGGGGTTACTTGGATGATATTTAGGGTGGGTATGGTAAAGTGTAGCTAGGATTTTGGGTGGTGGCTAAGGGGCATTACGAAATTGGGAAGTGATGGATTATGGTTGGAGTGTAAGATAGATTGCTCATTGACTTTAGGAATTGGCTAAGGTAAGATAGGGAATGTAAGATTTGGATAAGGTAAAAGGATGGGGATCTTTGGTAGGATTTGAAAAGATGGAGATGATTGAGGGAGAATTCCTAAGTTGTAGGAATCTATCAAGGAAAGAAATGGTTTCGGTTTTGGCAAGTGGAGAGGGTTTTTCTTGACTTGAGGAATTCTAGGAATGGAGTGATTTTAGGGATCAGGTGGTTTGAGGGATTGAGTGATTTGAGTGGTTGAAGGATAGGGTTTTGGGAGGATTCCTAAGTGGTAGGAATCCTTGAAGATTTGGTGGGCTAGTTTGGTAAGTCAAAGTGGACTTGAGAGATTTAAGAGATAAGAAATTTAAGGAATTGAAAATGATTGATAATTCCTTAAATTAAGGGATCCCTCAAGGGATTGGAGAGGATTATCAATCCCTTAAATTAAGGGATTGGAATTAGAGGAAGTCAAGGCTCCTATAAGGAATGAGTTTCCTTATGGAGCATTGGGGGTGTACTAGGGCAAACACTATAGTGGGCGGCACTAAGTGCTTGGATGGATCAAATGAGACAAATGAAAAATGAACACCAAGAACAAAATGATGAACACTCAAGAATAAAATAAAATGCTTAAGAACTTGAATGAACAAAATGTAACAAATCAACTAATGATTCACGGATTGCACAATAGTTGAAATAAATCTCATGAATTGGTAACTTGATAAAAACAAGGATAACAACAACTTGAATTCATGAATTGCACCAAGTTGCAAGAATAAGATAAATGAATCACACCTATTCACGAATTGTAAGGTATGATCCTCTCTTTGGGATTCACGAATTACACCCAAAAATTTCAAGTGCCTAACACCGATTGTTGATCTCCTAAACAAAAAAATCCTCCTCTAGGGAATTTGTCAAAAGATGTAAATGCAAAAACCAAGAGTCCTATTTATAATTATTACAACTTGGAAACCCCCAATAGGTTCCTTGAAAAATAAATAATTAAATTAAAATAAACAATAAGCAATAACATAGTTGGCATGGACCAAGTTGACCCATGGCATGCATGAGTCCATGGGTGGGCTAGGTTGGCCCTTCTCTTCATGGGGTCCTATCAGTATGGTCCTGATCCCAATTCATGGCGAAGCTAGCAATGAGGACTCCTACCATATTACTGGGGTTCATGGCTCAAGATGACAACTTCATTAATGCCAAGGACATGCTCTGTGCCCTAACAGACCAAATGAGGAAGGAGCCAGAGTGTGCAATCAGGAAAGGAAGGCCACACCCAAAGGCAAGGCTAGTGAGAAGGCAAAGAAAAAGCTGCACAACGGAGGGAGGGAAGAAGCCCCCTCAAAGGGCCTGGGGTTTTGGCTTGACCAGTCAGCACTCGCCATCCAAAAAGATGACTGCTAGGCCACCCAAGATGACGATTGGCTAGCATGTTGTTACTGCACCTTCCACCAATTCACTACCCACAATATTGAAAACTAACACTCCTTGAGAGGGGGGAGGGACCAGACGGATCTACCAAGGCAGATGTATCCTCCTGCTCTCAGGCCAGAGCAAGTGTGGAGAAGGAGGTCCCAGGAGAGAAGCGTTGAGAGGGACAACATGCCGAGGAGGAAAAAAAGACCAAGGCAAATTAGGGAGGCTGAGTAAAGGCCCCGCGTGGTCGCCCCCAGCCACCGCATCAAGAGGGACCTCCTCTGAGGGAAATCAAGACCATCGTTAGGGGGAAGGGGGGTTCACCGATAGAGGCATGACCTTGTCCAGATGAAAGGCACACATCGGGGAAGCTCAATACCAAGAGGTATACTTGGTCGAGTACAGCCCCATCAAGTATAGAAGAAGTGAGCCAACTCCTATAATCTCCTTTGGAGAAAACGATGAGGAAGGGGTCTTTTATCCGCATGAAGACGCTTTCGTGGTGACCATGTTGGTCGCCAAATTCACTACGAGAAGGATCCTCATCGATAATGGCAGCTCAACAAACATTCTTTTTTGGGAAGCCTTTACTTGGATGGGGATAAACGCCGCCCGACTCCAACCAGCCCCCATGCTACTAAAGGGCTTCTCCGAGGAGACAGTCCAACCAATTGAGACCATAACATTGTTCGTCTTAGCAGGTAACACTCCCTGCATTGCATCTATCATGGTTGACTTCTTGGTGGTAAATGCCCATTCGTCTTACAACACCATAATTAGTCCACCAAACCCCAACAGACTGAAAGTGATCACCTCCATCTACCACCTAAAGATGAAGTTTCTGACCTTTCAGGGAGTGAAGGAGATCCGAGGAGAACAGGTATTGGCGTGGGAGTGCTACATGTAGGAACTAAAGTCCAGAGCTGGCGGGATACACGTGGTCCGCCCCTCGACCATTTAAGAAGACAAATGGGCTATCAGAAGAGATCAGATACATGCCTAGCATGAAGCCTCAACCAGTCCCTGTCAATGACTCCCCCATGCGGGGCTGGAGAAGGAATGGGTAGTGCATATCACAAACAAGAAGGGGAAGTTTTGTAATTTATAATTTACATCCCTGTATAATTTATTAAAGCATAACTTTTTCAAGAATATAATATGTATCTATTTGCATTCCATCAACATTGTCTCCATCAAACGTTATCACCAGCAACATAAATCTCCATCGGCGAGATCTCCAACAACAACTTACCCCCCATGGGATATTAAGGGACGAGTCACACCTAAGTGTTGCTTTATCCCTCTCATGGCGAAGTGCGGGCCAACCAACAACTTACTTTTCTCGTGAGCGTCGAAAGGCTGGAGCGGGTCCAGTCCCAGATTGCCCGGTAACTTACCTCATCGTGGGGCTCCAAAAGGGCAAGATAAGTGTTAAGGTCATATTCTCCCTCCTACAAGGTAGAGTGGGTCAGGCCCTTCGGCCACCCGACAACTTAACTCGACCTCCGTCACAATGAAGAGTGGGATCAATACCAGTTTATCCCTCATTTACCTTCCCTATGATGCCAACGGACGGGAATGGGACAATCACAAACTCCATGAATAACCTACCTCCCTGTAAGGGTCAATAGGTAGGTCTAGCCCCCCATCGAGAAGAGTGGGCCTAACCTCTTGGCTGCCTGAACAAGTTACCCTATCCCAATCACGACAAAGTGCGAATTGGCTGCATAGCTATTCGACCCTTACCTTTCCCGTGGGGTACCAAAGGGATAGGTATAATGCCTAAGGCTGCTTAATCCTTCCCGCAATGAAGTATTGGCTAGCTCTTCTCCCTCCTGCAGGGGAGAGCAGGTTTGGTTTTCGGTCACCCAAAAACTTACTCCGATATCTCCAAAGATGAAGAGTGGGATCAGTACCAACCTAACCCTTACTTACCTTTCCTATGATATCAACAGGTGAGAGCGAGTTTAGTTACAAATTGTCTGAACAACTTACTTCCCAGTGAGGGTCGATAAGCAGGTTCAGCCCCTGTGGTGGTCTGAGCTCCCCACAAAGGAGAGTGGATCCAACCTCCTAGCTACCTAAACAAATTACCCCATCACCACCGCAGTGAATTATGGACCAGCCTGTCAGATGTCCGACATATTACCTCATTGGGGGACCAAAGGGGAGGGTTTGACTTGAGGCATCCCTACCTCTCCCTCGGTGGAGCGAGGGTTTAGTCCTCGTATTGCCCGATGACGCTAGAGCGCCATCTCCTACAATGGAATGCTTCAAGCCTAAGCCACGCTTCAGCAACACTACCCAGGTTAGCAAGTCTCAGAATTTTTTTACACTAACTGGTTTGACTTCGTAGTATAAACAGGCAACTCTTGCTTACCTTCCCGATGAGGGCCAACAAGTCGGCCTAGCCTGCCTCGGGGCAAAGTACGGGTTTAGTCTCCCTACTGCGTAACATAGATTAGGGTGAGTTCGGCCCTAACGTGCTGCTGACCCCTAGCTGAAAGTAGGCGACAAAGAGGTGAGTTCTGTCTAAACGTACTGCTCGACCTCCCCCAAAGACACAGGGCAAGTGTAGCCTTCATGCGTCACTTGACCCCACTAAAGGCCTAAAGCAAGTCACCACTGGCCTTATAACTTGTTAACAGGCACGAAAGGTCAGGGACCGCTCGATCCCCCGGATGCCCAAAAAGGCGGGTAGGTCACCTGCCAACCTGTCCATGTTCATGCGCACTTTTCGCTGCAGAAACCATCTCTAGCCTAACTCCAACTATATGTTAAAGTGGCTAGTTGCTGGAAAACTCACCTTCTGGGGAGACCAAAAAGGGGGGGTTGGCCCAAAGCATCCCAGCCTCTCTTCCCATGGAATGGAGGCCCAGTCTCCCTTCGGCACGACTTAATTCTCTAAGATTAAGGTTGCTCAACTACAAAAAAACAAAAAACAAAAAACAAAAGTTAAGCCCACTAGCGAATTGCCCATAAGGCTGACAGTGATTTCTTCCACCCATCACGCTCACCAGAATAGTGTGGGATATATGCGCAAGGTGACTCACTAAAAAATGAGTAGCCCTAAGACTATCCCAAGTGCAGGAGGATATCGTGTAATAATTAGGAATAAATTCCTAAATCGTCTCCTCAGGGAAAGTTTACTTAAAAATCAAACTCGTTGAAAAAGGTGAAAACTTCACAAAGAGAAAATAAAATGATGGTATGTGCAAAGGATGGGAGAGGACACTAGTCTTGGACTAGATTCATATTTTTGGATTTTGATTGTTGGATTGGAATGTAAAGAACTAATAGATTAAACTCAGAATTTAATAAAACTAAATTAAGAATTAAACTAAATTAGAAAGTAATTGACAAAACATGCACTAAAAATTGAAAAGCCCCAAAATCAATGTTCTAGGGTTCATCATTGTATTCAAATCACAAATTCTCAAATTAAACCATAGTAATTGTAATCACTATTAAAATGAAAGCTTAATGAAACGATAAAAATAAATAACATAAATTAAATGAATAACAAATAAATTACTCAAACGTCTAAATCAAAATTCTCCAAAATAATTCAGAAATTTAAAACTGAAATGAAATGGTAAGTAGGGAATTGAAAAGATTAAGCCAATTGAATGGAGATGAAGATTCGAAGCGGTGGAGGAGGCCGAGCTGCAGTAGCAATTGGACCCCTAAAGGAATTCTTCAATCTGCTGCAGTGTGAGTGAATGATCCAGTGAAAATTGTATAGCTGCGTGAATGATCGCTTGTATGAATTATCTTCTCTGAATCTGAATGAAAATCAATGGTAAAATAATGAATTCTAAGTGTTTCTCTACTCAAAATCGAGTTTTTCAGGCCAAGCCCCCGTCCATAAGATGTAAAAAATCATTTATATACTCTGACAGCGGAATAAATCTTAATCTGTAAAATACGATATTCGCTCGAGCGGAGTGTCGAGCGAACATCGAGCGTTCGACTCTGCCTGACTTCGCTCGAGCGGCCAAATGCCTCCTCTTGAGTGATATCCTTTCCTGCACACCCGCTACCGAGCTTACTGTTAAGCGGCAGTCAAGCGTTTGAATCTGCCTGAATTCGCTCGAGCGGCCAAAAGCCGCCGATCGAGCGATATGTACCATAATCTATAGTAATCAACAGTTGATAAAATTAAATCAAAAATTCATGCTTTTAATCAATTAAAATTACAACTTTGATTTATTCATTTTTCCATATAAAACCAATGATAAAGTAATGAAAGAATTAATATATATTGGTTCCAAAAGCATTAAAAATGCAATAATTCAGCTCAATCACAAGGTGCAAGCAGAAGGGCCTATTGGACCACCACCAATTCAACATTCGGAAGCCCTCTCTCCTCCATCTCTTCGAGCGTCCAGTGGAGGGCCTGTTGTACCAAGGAACAAAGGGCCCGGTTCTCCTCTTCAGTTGCCTTTTGGTCACTCACTATAAAGGTAGCTAGTTGGTTTGCTCCTTGCTGCCAACCAAAACAAATACCAAAAGAGTCAAAGAGGGAAAAGAAAAAAAGATAGATCAAGAGGAAAAGAAGAAAAAAGATAGGAACCTTAGAGAAGAAGCCCATTAGGGACATAGTCACCCGCTTTAGGGACTCCGCTTGAGCCCCCCTAGCTTTAGAACAGGTTGACAGAGGGATGGCTTCCACTGAGCAGTCTGCAGGAGAGTGGGTCGAAGCAAGTTCCAGAACGTCTAATATGTCACGGACTAGTCATAAAAAGGGCAAACAGAGCCCCATCGTAAACATTGCAAGATAGAGAGCAACAAAAACCACCATACCTTTGGCATCGACGACTCCCCAATTCTAAGGAGGTGCCCTTAGGGCCACTAAGTCGGGGATGTTGAAGTTATTCCTCGCACTCTCAAGTTCGCAAGGAGAAACATTGGAAGACCATTGATGGCCCAAGAATATGGATTGTGGAGCATTCTCCCCTTCTCTATTAGGGTTTGTGGGGGGTTTCTTCAGTGTGAATGGGGGGGAGTCGTGGGGTTGTGAAGAATCTGCTCCGCGAGATGAGGCCAAAGGGTTGTTACTCCTGGAAGTAGCCATAAGAGAGGTTAACAAAGGCTCGAAAAGGGATTCAACGACGATGAAACACTCGGAGAAGTACAGTGAGCATAGAAGTAGTAAGGTGCACAGAAGAGAGAAAAAAGAGAAGTGAGAAAGAAGGAGTCTAGAAACGATAAATATGAGCAATGGTTGATGTGTAAAGGAGCACAAAACAAAACGACACTCTGACAATGAAGCATAAATGATAAAACGACGCCATAATTACAAGTCCCATCACATTCCATGTGATAAGACTTCACGAGGTAACTGGAGAGGGCTCAATATCATTTGAGACCCATTGGGCCAACCAATGGACTTGGGTGACCAATCGAACTGCTAACTCAATCCCTTGAGGGTTCAATCTATCTCCAAGGCCCAATTCACCCTAACCACCAAGAAGATAACTGCATGAGAATCCATCGGGGAAGTGAAGTTACTAGTTGAATATAGATATCATTCGAGTGTGGATAAACCCTCCATCTTAACATTTGAATTTCGAATAGCAGATAAGTCTGCTATCGCATAATAACAGATGCCTCATGGACTTTATATATACAAAGAACCCAAGTATGTAGTGAAAGTTTGTGACGCCCCCAAATTCCGTTTGGGATCGGACGGACATTTGAAGCGTCGAGACATGCAACACAAGGTTACCTGCCCCCGTTCATGACATATAAGATGCAATATTCCTAACATGCATCTAACAATATGCAATATTCGCAGCGGATAAATTTTTTCTTTAGCAATACTATGCACCAAATTGAAAATATCTCAAATGTTTAAAACATACTTCATATATAAAAATCCATTGAACAACTAAGATCACAACATTAGTCCAAAATGGTTATGATCCAAAAAGTACTAGAGATGCAACTCAATCGTACAAGTAGTAATTTACGTTAATTACTATATTAACATTTATGTCGCACCGTCGCTTAGTCAACTGTGTCTAGTTGATCAGCTCCTGATTTTCCTTCAGGTCTTGTAACAAGATCTACCATTCGGGGGGAATGGTAGTTGGGACTACCAAAGTGAGATTTGATTACAAATCTCAGTAAGTTAACAAAAAACTTCCACACAAGCTAATGATGCATGGATGACAGTAAAAGTATAAATGCATAATCAAATTAATAAGTAATTAAAGCATAACTTGGCGTACAACATAGCATAATTGAAATAACTTAAATTGAAATATGAACTGAACTTGACTTGACATAAACTTGATCTGAAACTTAACTTAGCATGAACTTGTTTTGAAACTTGAATTAACATGAAAAATACATACTCCACAGTTGTTGTGGCCCCATGTATTCTACGTGTAAATACATACTCCACAGTTGTTGTGGCCCCATGTATTCTACACAAACTTGACTTAACATGAAAAATACATACTCCACAGTTGTTGTGACCCCATGTATTCTACGTGTAAATACATACTCCACAGTTGTTGTGGCCCCATGTATTCTACGAAAACTTATTCTTTAACTGCTTAAATACATACTCCACAGTTGTTGCGGCCCCATGTATTCTACGTGTCACAATTGCCGTGTCTCACGTAGTGTATGCGCCACAATTGCTGTGACCCCATACATAAATAATCAAGATGAAACGTGACTAGAATACGAAATGACGAAATCCTGACGTAACATAACGTGACTTGAACATAACTTGAAATACATAACCAACTTGAGATAGAAATATTTCGTAACATGTCATAACATATAATAGACAACATATTTAACATGACATACTTGCAACAGTGAATATTACATGACTTGACATACATGTAATAGATGGCATAGTTAGCATGACGTACTTGTAAGGTACAGTAATACATGACAGAATATATTATGTAACAGATAAAAATTGATGACGTAATAAATTCTGTATAATAGACAATTACGTGATAACTTGGCATGACATGACATATATGATAACACACATACATACACTGTAGTTCCTTTACTTATGTCACATACACAGTAGACTGCTAGTAAGTTAAAAGCTAACTTACCTCGATCTCCGCGTTTCTTATAAAATCTTAAGCGCGATCACGAGGAACTGTAATTAGTGATTCTAAAAGTTAGAACTAAATCATTAATAATTTGAAATATGGGAAAATACTAACTTAAAGAGTAAAATTTTCATTTTTTACTTTCTACATGTGGGAAAATGGCCATTTTACCCATAACTTAAGGATTTTGCATACTAATTCTAAAAGTTTCCAAAATTTACATTTCTCATGTAAATTTTGTCCTAAACTTAAATATCAACTCAGAAAAATTTAAAACAAAACACAACTATGAAAAACACACTATGGCCGAAACATCCATAGGCCATTTCCCTTGATTTTTGTTGCAATTCATTCCAACTTCAAAACTCATGCTTAAACCAAAATTTTGCAGCAAACATCTTCCAATCCTAAGTTCAAAACCATAATTAAAACATCCATTTAGAAAAAGCTAATAATCAACACCAAACTTTTTTGTAAAAAGATCCAAGCACTTGAATCACAAGTTTTGACCTTAAATCAAAACATCTCCAAGAATTTCAAAAATCAAATCTTACTTCTAACATATTCATAATATCATCCAAACATCAACCATGCTTTAAATCATCAAACTAAAGTTACCAAAATCACAAAATAACATTTGGAGTTTTTGGTTTTACACTTAGTCCAAAAACAGAAACTTTTTCCTCAACTAGTTTTGATAAATCTCTTGATCTATGACTTATAAATATATGATCTTCAAACCAAACCATCACATGGTTTAAAAAGATGTTCTAAAACATATATAAGCTTCTAATTCAAGATCACATGGTTAGAAATTAACCAAAACATAAATTTAGCCAAGAATATCCACACTTTGGCTTATCTGAATATCTCTTTACATAAAAATTCATATCTTTGAAACTAACATCAAATATTTTTAAAATAATAATATAACATGTATATAAGATGCTTAGGATCCTCCAATAAAATTATCAAAGTCATTAGAATAGGTATAGACCACCAAAGAGTTAAACTTTCTCAAAACAGAAACTGTTTTTCTTCTTCCAGTTTCTAAGTTTCTAAATCTAAGAAAATATTTCATCAAAACCTTTAATCATGCAAAAATCCTCAACCAATAGTCACATATACATGTTAACAATACTCCATAAAAATTTCGGATCAATATCTATCCATTAGTTTTGTCAAAAACTCTAAACTATACATATTCTCCAGTTTATCTCCCAGAATGACCTTTCTATAGTTTATATAATATTTTACTGACCAAATGATCTTCAAATGGGGAAAATAAGATATCCATATAAACTATACTAAAAAAGGAACAACTTATATGAAGGAGACTTTATGATAAAACACTTACAAAAGCTTCGAAATGGGTGTGCAAAAGACCTCCTAAAAGCTGTCCGAGAGAGAGTGTTTGATATTCTTTCAATGGAAAGTGTAAATGAAGATAATTTCGTGGGGAGGGGTGGCTGGAGATACTTATGGATGAGATATGGAAGAGATGAGGCTGGAGTGAGAGTTAAGTGTAGGACTCTCTTACCCGGAGTGAGAGTGGAGTGTAGGACTCTCTTACCTAATAATATCTACAAAAATCAACTCAATATATTTTTACCCAATAATATCCACGAAATTAGCTTAAAATATTTTTATCCAATAATATCTACAGTTTTGAACAGACGTTTCGTTCGAAAATATGAAAAAGTGTTATTGCGTCATAAGACCTTAGATAACCCCCCGAGTCTAATGGCACAAACTATAATACATTTTGGCACTTCTAACTATCTCCAATAATCGAAAACACACTTCGGATACCATAGTAAATAATAATACTAACTATGTAGTTAGACTAAAACCTATACAATTAATGGATTCGTGAAAACTTATAAGGTCTTCACCAGGTTCCTAAAGCTAATAGAAATTTCACAATTAAATTTCTAGCGGGTTGTTACAAAGTTTTTCTGATTTATTGGTTTTGAAAATGGTTTTCTCACTGTGATAATTGACTTAGGCATTAGAGGCGTTCTCACGAACTCCCAAGCCACTCTACTCTTTGGTTACAGGTAATTGTATGTGAGTAGTGGTGAAACACGCCCACAACAACAACTTTCTCAAATTCACATACAAAATATAATAAATTATTCAACTTTTTCAAATTTTAAAATAATAATAATATTAAAAAATAATATTTTATTCAACTTACAATTTTTTATCTAAAACCATGATGTCACTATCCAAACAAAAAACCAAAACCAAATAACTGTATATGAATGGTGTTAGCCATCATTCAACGGCAATTTTTTTGCTCTCTTCCTAGTTGTACATGTCTATATGTGCCTGTCTTCATCGTCGACGTTGTCATAGTTAAAAGGTAGGGGCACTGACTTGAATGCTCGATACTTCCCAACATTGTTTAAGTGTTCATTCTCCAATCTGATCAATTGAACATCAAATCATTATTAGCGTATGAGGGAAATTTTGACTCTAGAGGCCTTAATTAATTATATTTGATCACGAATTGATTCATGGTGGTTGGTTTCATATATTCACAACTAAGTTCACCCACCACTGCATTGTTATTAGTTCATTATGTCTCGCATAGTTGTAGTACTGCTTTTCACCCAGAATCAATGGCTTCTGAGTTACACAAGCTGTGTATGTATATCAGCACATATGACATGTGGAAACACACACACACACACACACACACACACACACACATAGAAGCACATATACATTCTATATGTACTGCTAATTTCTTATATTGATCATGTACATGATGTATATATTAGTTTGGGGATTGAATACTACAAATGAATGAGTATTATAGCATACCTGAAGAAATTCCAAATGCCACGTCGAATGATCTCCAAGCAGGCAACTATTGCAATTAATGCTTGTCTATGCAGGAAAGGTGCTTCCCTAAACCCTAATACAGACTGCATCCAAGCAAGTCTCAATACAACATTCAATGCCTGCAATTAACTGACGTTAATTAGCCATAGTTCAATTTCATTCAACAAAGAAGAAGACTGAAGTACTATGACTCTTCCTCCCAGAGCAGTTGTGAAAATGCAATGACAATGAACAGTATATACATTCTTACCATTGCTACAAAGTAAACACTTCGGTTCGATATAAGGAGTTTATCTCTCAGCCATCGGTTTTTGGAATCCTTTCTCAAAAGACCCCAATCTATGACAATGTCCCAATATGTAGCAATGATGGTTGCAACACCTGAACTCACTACGGCCATTATCTTCCAACTCATCCCCTTTTGTAAATCATGAGTTGTCCTCATGAAAACTGCTACAATTATTGAGAAGTATTTCAGTCCATTATACCCATGCATTGCATCTTTCTCCTCTATCAAGCGTCGAAGGCTCTAAAACATGACTGTTATGAGCTAAAATTGTTGCCGCATGCGTAAAAACATGTATATTCAACATATTAACAGAAACTAAATACCTGTAGGAAACGGATCCAGTATGGAACGATTGCTACAATGAAATAAAAACTTTTATAAACACCACTTCTATGGCACTTGTTTGATCTAATTTTGAAGTCACCCCAACCATAATAACAAACATAGAATTCAAAACTTCTGAAAGCCTGCACCTGAAATTATATCATAGATTCATGGTGTTAATCGATGCTTACAATAGATGTTGGAACAAAAGGGGCTGCAAAACAAAAATAGTGAGAGAAAATTTGCTTCAAGGCGCGTTATAAATATTGTTTTCCTTAAGACAATATTCGCCATCACCAACCGTATGCACACGGGTTACAAGCGAATTTACCTCCAAGGTACAATGAAACCCAGAACAAATCTGTTGTCTAACTATGTTATGCACACATGAAATTAGATCCCGAATACTCTCTGATTTTGCTATTCAACCAAGAAATTAGAAATATGTTCTCTCGAAAACGAACAAATTTTAATAAATTTTGAAGAAATAAAATATTTGAGAGAGAGAGAGAGAGAGAGAGAGAGAGAGAGAGAGAGAGAGAGAGAGAAATAATTCGAAATTCAATTTGAGATACTCAAATGGCAGGCCAATGAATTTATTTATAGATAGACAAAAGAAGTGCTGAAAACTATTTGAAATAGGTATTTAGATTATGACTGTTGCCCTAAAGCACAACAGTTGGACTTAATCCAATGGTGGCCTCGTTTTCCTTCCACTGGTGCCTACCAGTTCGAATCACGGAGTGCCCTTTGAAAATTTTATTTTCCAAGGTGTTGCACCTCTCTCAACCCAGTGCGCGTCCCTTGACGCTTGCCCATGCATTGCAACGAGCAGCGCTTCACGCATGCCTTCGCGTGCTCAGGAGCTACCTCCATAAATTAAATTAAAATCCCAACTTTGTCTCGAGGGTGACTCGAACCCAACCCACCTGATAAACAAAGGCACTAACACTACCAGAACAGTTGATCCCTTGCTATAAATAAACAGTTCCAAAATATAATAACTCTTGTACACTTTCCATATCTTAAAAATAATTCACAACTTCCAAAATCAACTCAAAAATATTATTAATAAATATAATATATAACGATAGAGACAGTTCCGAGATTCTTCTTTTTGCTAGGATTACGTGGTAATATTATATATTTTGGAAGAGTGAAGTTCGATCTGTTCCTTTGAAATCATGCCATCCACACTCTTATCATAATTTTAGGCTAAATTGATAATATAATTAAGTTGAAGTTCTTAAATGAAAAATAAAATATCTCATTAAGTTCATAATTTTCATTTATAGTTGTAAAGACTTTTAGCTTTCCTAACTGTAGAAACTAGAAAGTTACGCAAAAGCCCGACAATTGACTAGTATCAACAATTAATATGCTAACGTAAGCACGATATCTAACCTGGCTAGTTAGCTGGTCTGCCAAGAAAAAGTCTTGTAGGGTAACCTACGGTGGAGAAAAGATAAAAACATTAATTAAATTCGTGTTCATATGTCGGTGTAAATGATTGATATCCATATCGCTGTTACAAATTCTTATTCCCACCATACCTTGTACAGAGGAGCACAAAGACAATGGAACGCTGATTGGATTAGGATAAAGCGACTTGAACGGTATATGATGTTGAAGGGACAGAATATTATGAGAACCACAACCTGCATTACTTAAAGGATCAATGGTTCATATATCCATCTGGGGAATTTTGTTTATGTGAAATGCTTTTCTGAAGAGATTGTGCAGTAAAGCTTACAGTAAGTAATCCCAAAGGGACTAGTTCAGTTAAGGCTTCGAAGCTTCTTGTTCTTTCGTCCATCTCCATATCTAAATTTGAAATTACGCCAGCCAATGCAAGTACAGCAAGAACTGAACTGAGAAGAGAGACTTCTCTGTAGCCCAATTCTGTTCCTTGCTTGAAGCCGAAAATAAACGAATAGTTGACTCTGTAACGCCTCCAAAAGCATATGTTTGCAGAGTACATAAGCATATGCAGGACAATGAATCCGAACAAGCTGCAAACACGGGCACAAACATTATTCCAGTTTATAATATGAGCATGCACTAAGTTTTTAGGAGATAGGTATTAAATAGTTTGTCCCAACACCTGGAACTACTGTTACCTGTAAAGAGGAAACATGTTATCCATATACTGAGTACGCCCCTCGCTTTTCAGGAGATCTCTTCCTTGTATAACCACAACGGTGGCTACTACAAGTGCAAGCGAGCAGCCAGAGAAGAAACCTGAAGATTTAGAACATTACGTTGAGTAAGTAGATTGATGTATGATGAGCATAGATGATGGCTAATCCTTACTAATTCATTTGAAAATTAGTTTGGAAAACAATGTTGCGAGGCCATTGAACAGCTTAGGAACTTTGCCTCACATACTGAAAAGTAGAAGGGAGCAGATAAGTTATTAAGTAATTAACTACTCCGATAAAAGGAGACACTTGATTTATAATCAATCAAAAAATAAAATAAAAAACATTAAACAAGCATCTTCTTTTAAACTCTGAAAAGTGTGCAGAATATTTGCTTCTGCTGGAACATCTCACCCAAGGAAAACGTAATCCGATGTCTCTCCCTTCTGGCTTTTGGCCTTAAAATCTTCTTTCCTTCTCTACGATTTCCATTTACAAAGTGCTTAATGAAGGTAGCCTCTACCCTTTCCATGAGCCTAGTAATCTGCGGAGGCACGAGATGGAAAAGAAGGAAACTTCTCATTTAGAATCCGCTCAGAGTAGCATAAGCTGATCTATGATAACTAACCTCATCCGAGCTACCGAGATAAGATTTGTCCACCATCGCCATATAAGTCTTAGATGCATTTCTTGAAGTGATCTGTGGTGGTGAAGCCAGTCTATCAGAATAAAAACCTTGCATCGTCTGATTGATGAAAATAGAAACAGAAACCTTTTGACCTTGTCATACTTCTTCATGATCTTTGAAAATGCCAATAGATTCAAAAAGCTGTTATATTCATTAAAACTAGGTTCAGCTAAACTCCATCCGCGAAGACCGTAGATAAGAAAATGACTTTGTTTTTAATCATATGATTATTGAAGAACACCGTGTTACCTGTAGCTGTTCAGAATTTGCAGCTTTCGATAGAATTCAGTAAAAGCCTGTGTCATTTGTTCCTCTGCTTTCCTCAGCTCTTTCTTGCCGAAGGACGTGGTGGAATTCGTACTGATCATGAGAATGCCTTTCAAAGTAGATACTGGAGTTTCGGGGGTGACATTGATCTGTACACGATCCAATATTTCTAACGATGTTGGCCTCAATCCTTGGATGGAAACCTTTTGTCCCTTGCCCTTCCTATAATTGTCTCTAAAATTCTCGACAATCTCGTTTTGGTTTTGCTCTTCCAAATTTCCTTCGGAGCTCATCTCAACTTCTTGAATCACATGATCCATATGCTGCCGTCCAGGTTTTCTCTCATTGCTTGCAAGATTTTCCAAATCAGCTCCATGAAATTCTACCATCGGTTTATCCACATTTATGCGAAGAGCAATCAAAGCATCCATCTGCTTAGTCAATTCATTTGCCTCGTCCATAACTTCCTGCACCTTCATTTTGTAGAAGTTTACGACCTTATTGAACTCATCATCAAGCCTCCTGAAGAAACGAAGCTCGCACTCTCCGCCGGTGTCGGAAGACATGAGGAACATGGTTTGGTAGTGCCCGTTTGCGCCCTCCTGCTGCTCCACTGCATGAACAAGAATTACTTCATCCTCATTCTTTCTCTGAGAGCTTCTGTGCCGGCTTGTTAGCCCGCTAAAAGCTCTGTATAGGGAAACCTTTCTTTTCAAAGAACTTTTTGAGGTCGATGCGGTGACGCTTCTCTGTCTGATCCGCACGATATCTTTCAACACTGCTTTCAGACTGTTGTAATCCATGTACGCGTCACGCCATTCCTGCACCATCTGTGCCGCGAATTCTTTGCCGAACTTCATCTTCTTTCAAAAAAAAAAAAAAAAATCAGCTTTTGCGGATTAAAGTGTATCCTACTACTAAACATAAAGGCGCATATATATATATATATATATATGCATTGACGTGCATGCTTCTTATATTAATATTGTAGCAGATGATTGTATTTTACTTTTGAGCTTGGCGGCTGGCAGGAGTATTATCCACTTGAATCAATTAATTAACCGATTAACCGATCAGAGAGAGAGAGAGAGAGAGAGAGAGAGATGATTGTCATGGAACAAGCTGGGGAGAAGAAAAGAAAAAATAAAAGCAGAGAATAGTCCCGCTTATTGGTTTCGCTGAATTAAATTAGGTATGTACGGAAGGGTTGTTCATTTGCCATTGTTTTCCTAATTAATAAGTGGCCATTCATCTCTATTGTTAGTAGCTAACCACTACAGAAAATATAAAATTTAAAAGAAATCTGCGAGACTGGTCTAATCTTGGTCATGACCACGTCAAGTGATCATCTGGTCATGTTTTCAGGCTTGGACGTGCATTAATCTTGGTCATGACCACGTCAAGTGATCTGGTCATGTTTTCAGGTTGGACATGCATGCTCCTTTCTCGAGCTTTTAATTTCCTTGAAACTAGCATAAAAAACCATGTCAACATTGGATCGCCACCTCGAAGAAGAAGAAGAAGAAGAAGCAGTAGCAGCAGCAGAAATATTGGAAAGATCAGCATTGTGCATGTATGCTATCATTTCAGATCGTTCATTTTTCCTGATCCCTCTTTTGTTGGGGCAACACCCAAATTAATTACAACCTTGATACTTTCATGCTAGCTGATGCAAACAGTAATATTAGATTAAAATAAAATTTCATTACTTACTTAAAATCATGTTAATTACACTGCAGCATCTGATACAAGAGTTCTTTGTAGAATAAAATCAGGTCGATCACTGTATACTTTTCCAAACGTACGAAGGCTTTGATCCCAATGAAGATTCTAATGGCAGGTTTGGGGGTAAAGAAATTTCATCCCAAATTTAAAATTATCATCTTATCATTATAATTTTTTCAAATTTTTACATAAAATATAATGAATAATTCAACTTTTTCAAATTCTAATACAACTTTTTCAAATCTTAAAATAATAATAATACTAAAAATAATATTTTAAATTATCATCTTAACTCAAAATTTTCATTGTATTTGGCACATGTGTTTTGAACACCATCCCGCGCGTCCATGTGTTTTGACCTAAATATTTTTAAGGTTTTGCTACATACAAACGTAGTTGCACACTAATCTGTGTATCAATACTGATTTATGCATACTTAAAATTTAAATTAATACTGTTTTTAATAAAATTTACTTTTTGATTAATCACATCATATTAATGCATAGATTAGTACATAATTATGTTTGGAACTATATCTTTTCATATTTTTAATGTCTTGTGGCTTCGTACGTACGTGCACACCCCATAACGCGTTAATCATTAATGATTGCTTATTTATCATTTGACCGATCGACCAGAAGCAGCTGCATGCATATACAATGTGAGAATATTGTCTAGATCATGTGGTTATTCTGATCAATCCTCGCATTTACTTGACAGAATAAAATATTATCATCGATCTGCAGATCATTAACTATTAACTATTGTTAGTAGTTAAATATATATAAAAGCGTGAGTACAAAAATCACGTTTACGGTTTAAGCGAACAAAGATGGAAAATTACAAGCATTGAATGCGCGCATGACGACTTGATCAACATCGTTAAAATTGATTATAGGTTGGTGAAATCAATTGAGATTAATTCAATATGGAAAATTACAAGAATGCGCGCATGACGACTTGATCAACATCGTTAAAATTGATTATAGGTTGGTAAAATCAATTGAGATTAATTCAATATGGAAAATTACAAGAATACGTTGGTAAAATCAATTGAGATTAATTCAATATGGAAAATTACAAGAATGCGCGCATGACGACTTCAACATCGTTAAAATTGATTATAGGTTGGTAAAATTAATTGAGATTAATTTAATTTAGTCTAATTTTAAATTGAATCTAATATTTAAATATTCAACTTACTAAATTCATTTCAATTCAAAACTTTTTTATAAGTAGAACATATAATTTTGTTCAACTCAACACTTCTTTATATGTGAAATTCATAATTTTTTTTAATTTCTCATAAATATCTTTAAGCTCATTTTAGATGAATCATATATAACTCACTCTACCAAACTCACTCAACTCACTATTAATATTTATAAAAAATCTAATTCAATTCAACTCAACTCAACATAACATTTAAACACAGCCTAAAAATTTGATTCCATGTGCTACGTGATGCAAAATTGATTAGTACTCATAAGATTTGATTGGCGTTAGTAGAAATTAATAATACAAAATTTATTATTATTATTTATAAAAGAGTCAAGTCAACTAGGATTGTTCATACGGGCCGGATCTGGACCGGAACCCTGCCAGTTATGGGTTTCATCCGGGCCGAAATCCGCATCTTAAAATCCGTATAAACCCGGGCCGGGTACCTGGATTTAAAATCCGGTTTTGGGTTTTAAACCCAGCACCCGGATTTTTTGAAAATATCCATCAAAACCCTACACAGTACGTACTCACTTTGAAAATATAGATTTTATGCTTGTGGGTTTGGGTGAGCATGGTGTTGTCGGTTTCTCAGTCTCTTCCCTTTAATAACGAGGTTCGTGTAGATCATGCCATTAGTGATTTTGTTTGTTGTTTGATACCTGTTACTTTTATTGTTTGTTGTGGTCAATTTTTCTAGATATTAGTGTGTATGCCGTTAGTGATTTCTCTTGTTCAGATCTGCGTGTATCTTTTTTTTTTTTATGAGTTTTTTAGGGTCAAATCTTAGATGCTCATCTATTCAAGTTCGATCTACAGCTGTTTTTTTTAAGGTTTTTTTTTTTTTTCCTTTTTTTACTTTGTTGATTTGGGTCTATTTTGTTTTTATTTCTCTGTGTTTTATGCCGATGTACAAGAGTGCCCTGTTCTATTTAGAAGTTCTATTATTCATCTTATTTCTGTTTAGAAATTTTTTCAATTTGTTAGGGCACGGGCAAATTGATTTCTGGGATTGGAGAACCTGGGAGTTTTTGGCTCATGGGAATCGCCACTTTCCAAACTTATATGAAATGTAAATCATCAGGTCATCCATCACTGGAGGCTGTTTGGGGTCTTCACCCTCTTACAATCCCTGCAGCCAGCTTGCGCTTGAGTCTGATCACCGCTGACAGGTAAAACATGAGTTGGTAAAGTAAGACATAATTGTGAGCCTTATTTCATACTCAATATATTCGCTTTCTAAAATAATTTGGTTTTCTAGTTAATTTTGGTGAAGAACATATAGTCATTTTCTTTTGGAAAAAAAAGTATATACTGAATAAATGAGAGGAAGTGGTAAAATTAATATAGAAAAGATCGAAGGTCCCCTTTTACATCCGATCCCCTTGTTTTTGAATTAACATATGTATATATATACATGCAAAACAAAATTGGTAAATCTCATTTCAAGCTTTTCTTTTTAATGTTTCTTTCTTTCAAATTATAGTTGTGCAAATTGGCAGAGTTGTAAGTGCTGAAATGTTCAATCAGGTAATCACTGAATGTCATTTATTATCAACTTTTTGTCTCCAGTATCGACCTACAGAGTCAGTCCACAAGCAAGAAAGCTGAAAATGGAAATAGCTTGCTACTGCTTGAAGGTGGACAGGAGCAGCACCTTGCCTGTTGCATCGAGTGCTCAGAAAAGTTTGACATGGAAACTCAAAACTTGCAAAGCAATACTTGGAACAGTAGTGGATTTTTATTTTTATTTTTTCTTTTTAGGTTAATTAGTTGTTTATAGTGTTAGCTGATATGTATATGTTAATTATAATTAGTTGATATTTTTATCATCATAGACAATGATATAAAAAATATAAGCTTTTAATAACAAAAAAATTTTGCATTTCAACAATAGATCTTGAAAAAATTGCAATAAATATTGAATTTTTGAGAAACATTTTTTCAACATAAAAAAAATTAATAATAGAAAGAAATCAGTTAAAAAAAATCCGGTTTTGATCCGAAACCCGGATTTCCGGGTTGTAAAAATCCGAATTAATCCTGGTTTCGGACCGGGTCATAACCCGGGTATAATTGGGCCAGAATCCGGTCTGGATATTGAACCCGGGTTCCAGCCCGGGTATACCTGGATACCCGATTCGAAATCCGGTTGAACACCCCTAAAGTCAACTGTTCACGAGTAATCTATTTTCAATTTTATTAAAAACTCGTGCTTATAGTTGAGGAAAAAAATTAATAATACAAGTTAATTTGCTGAAACGTACTTTTTTTTTAATAGCACGGCCTTCACCTTCAACCGATCGTTAATTTACTAATCATAGTGACGTTAAAAAAACACAAAGTTAGATATCAGTATGTACTCTATCAAAACCCCAAGGCAGGAGGCCACGGGCCACGCCTTGACTAGCACCCTCCCATGCCAAGACAGCACGCCAGCAGCACTATTGGCGTTTTTGATTACCCACAGACCTAGCTCTTGGTGAATGCTAGATCACGGTCACCCTCCATTAGGCAGCGAACAGTCAGCGCGCGTGCGCAAGCGAGGTTGTGTTAAAACTCCTAGAAAAGCGGCATCGGGCAAGCCTCGACACTGCCCTTGGGAGCCGAGAATAGCTCCATGGCCAGCCTACATGCATGCCTTGGCCCGTGTCGTGACACGCACGGGGCGCCCAGCATGCATGCATGCCTTGGCCCGCGCGTTGACACGCACGGGGCGCCCATCATGCAGGCCAGAGAGGTTGGAAGCCGCATGCGGTCTGGCCCACGCACGCCCCATACGCATGCGCAAGCCCTTGCGAGTGCGCCCCCTCGCGCGCACCTTTGCGCGCGCCCCATGCCGCACGCTAGCCAGGTTAGTGGCATGTCTTCGCAGGCATGCCATCCAGCACATGGCTCCAGCCCGTGCCTTATAGGCTAGGCTAGTGGCGTGCCCACCCGGCATGCTATCCAGCGCATGGCTCCAGCCCATGCCTTGCAGGCTAGGCCAGTGGCATACCCACTAGGCATGTCATCCAGCGCATAGCTCCAGCCCATACCTTGCAGCTTCAACGCCCAGGCCACCAGCCTGGGGTATGCAGCACGCACATATGGCTCACCACCAGCAGGCCTTGCATGGCACCATGCCATGCCCACCAGCAGGCCCTTGCATGGCACCATGCCATGCCCATCAGCAAGTCATGTTGTGCCACCTAGCCATGGACCAGACCGAAGACCACCATGCACCATCCTAGCCCACCATGGGCTCATGCATGCTTGGGTCAACTTGGTCCGCCACTATGTTATTTCTTTTTATTTATTTTATTTATTTCCAAGGGGCCTTTTGGGAGTTTCCAAGTTGTAACTCTTATAAATATGACCCTTAGTCCTTATTTTCATATCTTTTGACAATTTGCTTTGGACGGCTTTGTTCTTGAGATCATCCATTTCGGTGCTTAGCACTTGGGCTCTTTGAGGTGCAATTCGTGAATCCCTAAAGAGAGAATCACACTTTACAATTCGTGAATAAGTGTGATTCAATCTATCAATCTTATGAGTATTATTCATTCACTCTCTTGTCTTCCATTTACTTTCCATTGATATTGTTATTTTGTGTGCATTATTCTTGAATTGTTCTTGAGTTGTTCTTGAGAATTCATTGTGTTCTTCAGATGTTCATTGCCACATTTCACCATTTGCCTCATTTGATCCATCCAAGCACTTAGTTTCGCCCACTATAGTGTTTGTCATAGTCTACCCCCAACGCTCCATAAGGAAACTTATTCCTTATAGGAGCCTTGACTTCCTCCCAATCCAATCCCATAATTTAAGGAATTGATAATCCTCTTCAATTTCTTAAATCTCTCATCCCTTGATTTAAGGAATTGACAATCATCATCAATTCTTTAAATCTCTCCTCCCTTAATTCTCTCAAGTCAACATTGACTTACCTAACTAGCCCACCAAATCCTCAAGGGTTCCTACCACTTAAGAATCCTTCCACAACCATAGCCTCCATCCACTTAGGCGCCACCCTAAGTCCCCTTGGGTAATTTCGGCCACCTTTGTTGCTCCAAGCCACAAACCCTAACCTCACTCACTCACATCAACCTTAGCCCAATCTACTTAGCACTACACTCAAGGAACAAGCCGAACCGTCCATAGAGAATTGTGAACCCTAAACACTTAGCCTACCCATTTCCATCACTCCATAGACCCATCTTTGCCCAAACACCTAACCACACCATACCCAAGTGGTCATCTTGGCCACCATTATTCGAGAACCAAGCAAGAGAGGAACAAGGATCCGGTCATCACAAGACCACCATTGGCGTGGAGGACTTATTGTCTAGGGACTTGACCGGGGTCCCTAACAGGTTGTCACATCACGCTCAGTGCACGGCTAGACTGCACGCACGCCTAGTGCATGTGCGCAGCATGCACGCATGGGCTATGCGCACACACCGCGCGCATGCATGGGCCGTGCGTAGGCACAAGGCCCATGCATGGCCTAGGCATCCACGCAGCGCACGCATGCACGCCCACATTGGAATTGACAGTTCGGCTGCCCAGCAGGCCCACGCATGCCGCTCAACGCCCTGTCCTTGGCTATGGCCTTGCTGCTCAAGACCAGGGTCATGCTGATCAACGCCCTGACTTTGGCCAGGGTCTTGCTGACCAACGCCCAGGCACCATAGCCGGGGCCATGCAGACCAACGCCCAGGCATCATCAGCCTAGGCCATGCAGCAGCCTGCCATGCTCAAACCCACCATGATCTAACCTAGTGACTCACCAATGACGCCGAGCCCTTACAACCTGGGCCACACATGCAAGGACCATGGACCAGCCAAGGCTAGCCTGGCAGGCCAACCTGAAGACCCACGCACACAAGCATGCAACCCATGCTATGAGTCATCCTGGCCACCCATGGGCCACTAACAGCATGAGGCCTTCACCAGGAGGCGTGGACCAAGAACCATCTCCCTTTGTAATCATTTTATTTGCTTTCTAGTATAAGTTAGGCACTAGGCCATTAGCTATGTTTATCTTGGAACATTTGGACGAATTTGACTTGTAAGCCCCCATAGACACATTGGTGTTTTGTCACTTAGGCTCCATTGGGTGCAATCCGTGAATCCCAAAGGAGAAGGTTCACCCTGTGCAATTCGTGAATCAGGGTAACCTAGTGATTTCATTGTTTTCCTTTGATTAATGCATTGTTGAGGTATTTCAGCATTTTGGATTGTGTCTATTACATCACATTCGCATTTGCTTGCTGATCATTTTCAACTGTTCAAGTAGGGCATCGCGTAAGGCAGCCACGAGTTGCCATTGAAGGGTATCTGGTCTACACCAGGCCACCCAGGTCGAATCTGGAGCAAGGTCAGGGACAAGCTGACAGTTACCACCCACCAGCCAAGCCACACGCCCAGCCCTTGCCACCTGTCTAGACATAACCGCTCCCCTACTTTGTAGGGAGTAACCAACCATCCCTTAAACCGCTCAGCCATCACCCACTCGGCCAACCAACTAAAACCACCCTTAGCCACGTGTGCTTCATCATTATGCGTGACTTGGTCAGCCCCCAAGCAAGCGACACCTGTGTGCCTGATTTCGTCAGCCCACCAGCAGGAGCCACATGTGTCTGACTTGGTCAGCCAGTCACTTAACCGCCTGATCCCACTCACAACCGTTTTAGCCCATTCAGCTACTGTACATGCATGCATGAACGCCCGTCACTAGAATCACGCCCACCATCAGCCACTAAACAATCATAAGAACTCAGCCAACACTACCCATAACCATCACGGTCAAGCAAGTGGCAGTTTATATCGGTCATCAAAGAGCAAAAAAGGATGCGATAGCTTGGTGTTTAGGATCTTGACCGAGGACCTTATCATACTCCCAGAAGCAAGCTTTGCTTTTTTTCAGCCAACGTTGGAATTCTTCGCCAAATTTGAAGGATATCCTTCTCCTGAATTTTCTGCCAAACGAAATGTCTGGTTTTATAATGAATCTGCGTCTAATTGTCACCATAGGGCTAGTCATATTCCCAATGTCTGCGTGCTCCATGCGTTTCGACCTTCGATTGGGCGCCATAAAATGCATATCGGAGGACATTATGAGCAATGCCATGAGCGTCGGCAAGTACAGCGTCGTCGATCCCAATGAAGGCTTTCCTGTCCCTGATTCCCACAAGATCACCGTCAGGGTAATGCCCAAGATCAACACCGCTAAGCGCACGGGCATCCGTGTGCACATCATTTTTGCATGCCCCAAACGGGCCAAACCCCACCCCACCCCACCCCACCCCACCCCATTTTCCCTCAAGCTTTTTCATTTTTTGTTTTTTTGAACTGGGCCTCTGCTAATATGTCCGTATCTGCCAATATTTCCATCTCTCTGCATGTGTTCGATGCATACAGGTTTTTCTTTTTTCCTTTCTTTTACATAATGCCATGTTACATATATCTTCTCTTCGTGTCACATATATAGTTGCTCTCTCTCTGTCTCTCTCTCATGGATTTTTTGGGAGATTAATGCAAAATTCAAACCTTGAAAATGGTTATCCATACATATCTAATGCACAAAGAAAATGGTAAGAGTATTTTCTCGAATTACTATTGGTGGAACCCCTCCCACCCCCTGGTTTACTATTTGGTTAGAGGCGGTATTTGGACTAAGTTAAGCAACGATTAAATTGAAATCAGAAGCTTCTGTGAGTCTCTGTTCTAAGCATCGGGTTTTTTTTTTTTTTTTGGTAATTTGTGGATTTTTTGGGCTTGGTTTTGGTCCTTGTAGGATTTATGTGGTAGCGTTCGGGGTTTTTATTAGGTCAATTCGCCTCATGGTGTTAAGCACCACCATGGGGATCATGTGGAAGCGGGTAATTTTGCGTTTACCGGGGCTGAGCCTGGTGATTATACAGCTTGTTTTTGGGCGCCTGATCATAAGCCCCCGGTGACAGTGGTGGTTGATTTTGATTGGAGAACTGGAGTTGCTGCGATAGACTGGTCCAACGTTGCAAAGAAAGGGCAGATTGAAGTAAGTATTGTTATTTCATTTCTTACCGGGTTTTCATTCGTCTTTGGTGTCATATGAGATGGGTTGGAATTTAAAGACTTGCTATCTTGTTGGCTTCTAACTTACTATCCTGTTACCGCTGCATAATTTTTTTCTTGGATGTGGAGAGTGTTGTCAGTTAGGACTTAAATAATTTAGCAAATCTCTAGTTCTTGAACTTATGTTTCAATTTTGTGGCCTCTTCTATGATAATTACATGTCAATTCAAGAGGTAAGCAGCTGATGCATATCTCTGATTCTGGTCCTAAGTCTGGGGAAAAGCTTGGTGAATGAAGCTTCTGGAAAATTACCTCTAGGTTGCATAGGCAAGTTGTGGTTACAATACTGGATGATGGTGACAATATATATCAGATGTTGGTGCTGGGAAGTTTACAACAACTACAGCCTCTTAGGATTCACTTGTTTTCATTTAAGATACTCAAGTTCCTTAGTATAAAAAAATTTAGTGCTTGGGCGTTTTAGGTATTTTGATATAATTTTAATGGGAATACCATGTGTTTTTGCCAAACAAAAGAAGAGGAATGCCCATTCCTATACCTTTGGAGTGGGTATTCCTATTCCGCCTTCCAATCATGACCTTAGTGGATCATGTCATGTACTGCTCTTCAGGGAGTTTACTTGAGAAGGCATTCCTCTGATCTACAGCTTTGTTCTCGCATATTGTGATCTTATTTTTTTTCCTGCTTCTGGTTCGAATGGTTGTTGAAGAATCTCATCAGATTTCAACAATCATGAAATATTGTCACAGTTTAGCATCGGATTAGGAATATGCATGAAATAGTCAATTAAATCATCTCATTCATTCCAATCGGATGAATTCTTTTCTGGCTCAGTATCCAAAGCCCATTATTATTTGAAATTTTCCAAACCAGTTGCGGTAGTTATTTCGTGGGATTAATCTTATATTATGATGGCTGTTAGTAGCTCCTATTCCTGCTGTTATCTTAATGTTTTGATTCTTCAGTATGGTGATCATTTTTGTTGTTATATGAAGAGTCCACGCAATTAGCAAATATGCATGCTTCACATGGTCTGCTGATGCATTATCTCATATTGTCTAGGAGATGGAACTTGAGTTGAAGAAATTGCATGCAACTGTCGTATCCATTCACGATGAGATGTTTTATCTTCGTGAGAGGTACGAATACTAATTGATTTTTGTGAATGAAAATTTCAATGACATCATGCATTCAATTGACTTAACTTTAACACCTTTCTCGATTGATGTATTTGCTTCTGGGGAAGGGATGCTTATTGGAAAAGTTTGTACTTAACGCTATTGTTTCTGCAAATTCATGTTCCACGCATGTACGTGTCTGGAACTACAAATCTCAGAATCCTGCCTACTTTGCTAGTGTGCAGGAATCGGTTGTACTCTAGATACAAACAAGTTACTCCAACCTTTTCTCGCTTGTAGACAAAAGTGAACAGGAAATGATTTTCAACTTTGTAAAACCATTTATACCAAGACCTTGGATTTGAACAACCATTTACCTTAAGAGTTTGTATATATCCAAATAAATTTCTGTGCTCTGGTTCGTTCATGCTGAGGGGCACCATTCCCTTTTAGTTTATATCTGATCATGTATTCTTATCTTTTTTTGGTGATCTAGGGAGGAAGAAATGCAACTACTTAATAGAGCAACCAACTCTAAGATGGCTACTTTTAGTTTCCTCTCGCTTGTGGTTTGCTTGTCAGTAGCCGGTTTGCAGCTATGGCATCTGAAGACATTCTTTGAGAGAAAGAAGCTCCTCTGGATCTAATTTAACAACCAATTTCTGTTCTTTTCTTTCTTATTAATGTCTCATGGGCTATATATTATCACCAATTCATTGGTTGGACTATTCGTAATACTTACAAAGTAGTTTTTAAACAATTCTCGGCAAGTTGTCCCTTCGCATTGAACATTATACTTCAAATATACAGTATCGTTAGAATGTAATTTGCGATTGGAAAACCTTGACCATTTTCGTCATCTGCTTATTTCTCTTGTTCCACTTTCTAAAATGGGATGTTTTCTACCGATCAAATCTGTCAAACTTAGACCTATAAACCTGTGTACGACTCCAATGGCATGAACAATCTGAACAAAATAAAGATGAACAAACACACCAGCCCAAATATTATCTGGGATTTTATTTAGAATCACCCATACTGAAACAAAATCGAGTTTATAAAGCTAAATCTGTCAAGAGTATGGAATACTCCATCAGTACAATACAAAAGATTCAAGATTACTCATGCCTCAACCCATTATTTAGTAGCTATTATGGCATAAATCCCATTCACAAACCAACCCGCATGCATTCCAATCACTCATCATCATTGCTCTTGCGGTGGTGGTGATGTTGATGATTATAGCGGTGGTGCTTCTTTTTCTTCTCATCATCATCATCATCAGAGCCATCATCTCCCTATAAAGAACCAAATTGCATTACAAATTAATGGAATAAACAAAATTGGAGTAGTTATATTTGTAGCCGATGACAAACACGTGCGCCCATGATTTACATGTACCAACGCATGTAAAATTGTAAATAACCCCATCAACTAGTTGAGTTTCATAAGGTTTCATTGGTTCCATTAAAAATATTTCACGAGTATATTCTCAAGGACACTGATCAATTTATTGTTGTCTGGGTAAGATAGCTGAAGTTATTTCCCCGCATTTCAAAGGTTAAAATTAAAAAAAAAAAAAGTAGGTATACGTACAGTCTTAGGACTGTGTTCGAAACTTCAAGTTACCACCCCAAAAACGGAAATTACTGTTATTTAAAAAATTGGTTCTATGGCTGTTGGTGTTTTGAGGATGAACAAAACATTTAGGAACTCTTTGATACTGTTTGGTCACAAAAAATTTTCATTTCAAACATAAAAATTTTATCTCATTATTACAACTTTCTTAAATTCTCATATAAAATATAATAAATAATTCAATTTTTTTTCTTATTTTTTTAAATCTCAAAATAATGATAATATTAAAATATAATATTTTAATATTTAATCTTAAAATTTAAAATTCTCATCTAAAAAATCTCAGTAGTCAAGCAAATTAAATATACATAGGACGGGACCTCCTGCTTTTTGCATAACCAAAGGCTGTGGTAAAATAATTGTGTGGTTCTGCTTGGCTATTTAGATTTTTCATATGAGAATTTTGAGTTTTAAGATTAAATATTAAAATATTATATTTTAATATTATTATTATTTTAAAATTTAAAAAAGTTGAATTGTTTATTATATTTTATATGAGAATTTGAAAAAGTTATAATGATGAGATGAAAATTTTATATTTAAGATGAGAAATCTTGATGGCCATAAAGTACCTAGACTCCATAATTATTACCATGCATATTTGAAAATCTGAGACTTTATAAAAAATGTAAACCAGAAACTAATATCATATATATGGGGAAAACAGTACGAAAATAATCCAAAAATAAAAGTGATAGTGGAATTGACGCATCAGGTATCATATCAGGCATCAAACACTATGGTTGGATGTAAACATATCGTAAAGAAACGTCAATTGAAGAACAGAAATGCTCACGTATTTCTTGCGCCCATAGCTCTCCTCACCGTATCCATGCTTGCGCCTCTCGCCACTATCATCATCATCATCATCATCTTCATCACGCCTCTCAAAGCTCTCCTCCCCGGACCGCCCATAACTTGGCCTCCGAGGCGGATCATCCCTCGGCCTCTCGCTCCTCCCTCCATACCCAAACCCACCACCACCCTGTTCCTCCTCATGAACCTGTTTCCGCCCATACCCTGATCCGTACTCAGATGAGGGCGCCTCATACTCGGGCTTCCTCCCATAACCTGATCCGTACTCGGACTCGTGAGTCTCATAATCGGTCTTCCGGCCATACCCGGATCCGTATTCCTGTGAATTTGGCTTCCCATACTCACTCTTCCGACCGTAACCGGAACCGTATTCCGATTCGGCCTGTGCATACTCGCTCTTCCGCCCGTACTCCGATTCGGTTTGCCCGTACTCGCTCTTTCGGTCATACCCCGATCCGTATTGCGATCCTGGTCTCTCCGACCCGTAATCGGGTGCACCATGTCCGGGCTTGTTCACCCCAGAGGAAGGGAACCCATAACCACCTCCTCCAAACTGTCCCCCTCCAGGTGGAGAGAGTGCGGGCCTGGGCTTGGGGCGGGCGTAGCTGCTGTACTCAGTCTCGAGGGCCTCATCGCGATAGGCTGACGGCTCTGCGTACGAGGAGTACTGGGGCCGACCGTAGTCGAAGTCATCGGACGGCGAGGACGAGGAGAGATAGCAGGTCTCATTGGATGGCGGGAGAGGACGACCGTATGTAAGCACGATGTCATAGCCACCTCCGTACGGAGTCGGATCGTATTCGTCGAAGTCGTCGACCTCGTCTTCGCGGCCACGAGAGTAATGCGCCATCGTTTTCCGGGAATATGCTGTTTTGATCTTGTTTGTTAGTGAATAAATGCAGAAGAAGGAACGAAGAGGTCGCGTTTATGGTGATGGCGACAAAGAAAAAAGCGCCGTTTGAAAAGCTCCTAATCAATTTGATAGTGTGGACACGTGGCTAACTATTTTGTGCGAGTAACAGCCGACAGGCTGCCTGAGATAATGAAAGGCCTCATCCAAAGTAGTCCGGCCCCAAAAGAATTATAAGTGGGCCCGTTTCAATTGCCCGTTTACATGTTCAAATTAGGGGTGTAATATTGAGTTACATTTAATATTTATAAATATCTCATTTATTTATTCAATCAAGTTTTGAAGTTCAGCTATCAAAAGAAAACTCTATCTGCAAACTTCATTAAATAAGTTTTTAAGTTTTTTAAATATACTTATGCAATTCATATATGCATATATCAATAATATTGTATAATATTATATCAAAAATTCTATACATAGAAAAGCTCTATACGCAGTTATTTTTATGTAATTCTTGCGTACCTCATCAAAAATATAATAGCCCGTCTAAGTTTTTCATCTTAAATTTTAATTTTATATAAATATCTTCCATTTAAAAGCAAAACTATAGAAAGAGCTAGACAAAGGGCTGTATATCAATATCAATCATCACTCTCGTGAATTTGATGGAACACAATCAACTATCAACAAACAATACTAGCAAGATATTGGACACATTCTAAAGATACAAAAACATCACAGATATAATATTAACTTTCTTCAAGGAAATAAGGGCATATTATTTAAGTTATGATTAATCATAATCCATTCCATTTTTACTCATCATAATAGAGGAACCGACATTACATCCGACAAAAAATTGAGAACACATTATACATCCAACAATGAACAAAAGCAAATCAACATGTTACTGTCAACTGCGCAGCAAAGTATCTTTACTTAGCACTCAATTGCAAGCTCACAAGAACCAAGAACGGTAGAAGGCGAAAATGGTGTCACTTGGACACCCAGAAGCCCAACAAGAGAAAATGTACTCATTTAGCAAGTTTAAAATACAAGATCAAGATGATTGCGATGACAAGAACTGCAACAATGGAGCCAATGATCAACTTATTCCTGCTCATCCTCCTAGACATGGCAGTCATAATCCTCTTGCTCTTTCCTATGTTGTCATCCACTCCATGCAGCTGCACGGAAAGAGAATCATCAGATAGAAACAGTGGCATGTATTTTCATCAATTGGTAGGTAGAGAAATAGTCATACCTATCTTAAAATTGAAAGTTCATATAATGGTCGGAGATAATAAAAGCTCAAAACTAGGCACTACTACTGAGAGGGGAAAAAATGATAACACCTCAACAAAATGTAAATGATGCCCAGTAGTGGCATGTGAATATTTTGAAGCGAAGAACATCGGAGGAAGCACAATCAAATTCCCGGTTCAAATATTACCGAGGTGGAAAAGTCAGAAAAGTAAAGTACCGTTGAAAAAAATGAGGAGCCAAAAAGCAACCCACTCATTTTAGAGAGAATAAATTGAATTGAAATCCTGAGATGACAATTACCGTGTTATGAGCATGCAAGAGAGACTGTCTCTGAGAATGCAAATCCTGAAGAATTGAGACACCAAGCTCCTCTGTTTCCAGCATGGTTCTTCTGCTATCCTTAATCCTGTCACCCGATTTGCCTAATCTCTCCGTTGACATCATTAATCTTGTTCTCTGATCAGCAGATGCCTAATGTATAGGCATCAATCATGTGTCAAATGAACCCCAATTCAAGGAAGAAGGAAAAAGAATGTGAAAATATTCACCACTTATCAGACCTCATAATGAGACACTATAGTTTCAGTTAACCATATTGGGGGTACCAATACCTGCGAACTTGGGTTGTGCCATTGTGCTTATTAATAAAATCTTCTTACTTATCCAAAATAAAATATATTGGCCAAAGCATAATGAGTTATGAGTTTTAGGGCCAGATAAACTTGGACTGCCACCATCCAGATGACAAAGCAAACTTCATTAATATGATAAAAGGGTGCCAAAATGAGATGGAAGCTGAAAACTCTTTCCAGTGAGTTACCAAGTGGTCCAAGTCTATAATAAAAAACTACTGATCACCTTCTCACTTCAAAAGAACAAGAAAAAGAAGGAAACTATGCACTTCTAGACGTACCGTGAGTGCATCTGCCATGCCTGATTCCAACAGCTCATCTCGGGCAGTCGCATTTAAGTTACCAGATACAATTCTTTTGACTTCACTTTTCAGATTGTTCAGATCTGATTTATATTCCCTCAACTTGGCAAGTAGGACAGCCTTAACATTAGGTTGCAAACTTCTTGCCTCAAGATCCATTTTTCGGATCTGAATCAATTACAACCAATATAAAATTCAATGCTGAGAATAAAAGACAATGCATTAAATTTCCCCAGAAAGAATGAGTCAAGAAGGTACCAAAGATTCCGCTTCATCAATTCCAGACTTTATCTCAGAAACTTTCTGTTTCTTTTGCTCTGCGGAACAATAAGACATTAAATAAATATAAAAATACCAGGTTGTTTTTGGTGGCCTTGGGAAAATCCTTGTCCATCACATTTCTAAAAAGATAATCAGGAGAGTGAGCTTATGCAATCCCCTAATATTTTTGACGACCAAAGGACCAGAAGCTATTAAAACTAATTCACCCTTATCTGAAGGTTCACCAGTTTGCATTTTTCTAGTGTAAAGTGGTGGGAAGCCTTAGCATTATGCCGAATCGCCAATGATTCATACCAAACAAACCAATCCAAGTTTACTTACGCACAAAAAACAATCAAGAAGAAAATCCAAATAAATCAGACCCGGAAATATCGATTTTAAAAAGAAGCCAACAAGTTTCTTTTATGGGACATCGACTTATCCAAATTTTGATTGATCACCTTATCGTGCAGATCAACAGAACGTAACAAAGAACTTTTTTTGACTAATCGATTTCCTATTTTGCAATTTTCCCTTTTTTCTTTGTTTCTTCAACAAATTAGAAAGTATAAATTTTTTATTAAAAAAAATTACTTAGAAACACGCGTACCCATAATCCCAAGACGAAAATACAAACATATAAAAATTACATAATGAAATTAATTGCGAAACTGAAAGAGATTTTAACCAATACCTCCATCGACGGCACCAGCTGCCGTACACTTTCTCGAAAGGTTCGCGGAGAGCTCGCAGTATTGGCGTTCGTATCCTTCAAACACGTCGCTCATCTTGTATTCCTGCTGTTCAATCACCAACCACCACGTACCCAACACCATCAATCATCAAACAAAGATCAAACTCATTGAACAAAATTCAGGCTTCAGCCACAAAAAAGTCGAAATTCTTTATCAAAAAACAACTTGAGAAACCCTAATTCAAACAAAATCACGAGAAGCGATCATAGAATTGGATACATAAGGATCGGATTAAATGGTAGGACCTGAGACTACAGGAGATCGGGCGATTCTCCGGGAATTGAAGAAGTTGCCGGAGAAATCGCCGCTGGTGGATCTTCGACAAGGTGGTGGATTTATAGTTTCCGTTTTATTATTCAAAATAAAGGAAACGGTAACCCGGCCTGCGGGGGTAATAACGCGCTTGATAGTTGATGATAACAACCCCCGGTGGGGCACGCTCGCATGCATTGTTGCCAGATGTGTAAGGATGACGCGGCAAATGTATTGGATTTTGTATGCAATTGGAATCCCACTGATGGGATTCCAAATCCAAGAGTTCTTCTATACGGTATCCTACACCTTACGTGGCTTTTCTTTCATTTTTTATTCCTTTTTCTGTTAAAAAATTCTAAAACGTTAAAACATGCGTTTTGTTCCGGCCCCTATTCATTTTCGAAATTTTCCCCAGCTCTAGCGCGTGTCAAATACATGTTCGTGTGCTCTCAGCCGTGCCGGCGTCCTCCTCCGCATTCTCTCTAAACCTCCGAGGAAAGCTTCGCCGCCGACGAGTTGTTCTTTTTTACAGATTGAAAATGCATCTATAGCCCACAAGGTATTCTCCAAAATCTACTTTTGTTAGCTTTTGCTTTCAAAATCTTTTTTTTTTTTCTTTCTTAAGATTCCTTAGCTTTCTGAATGGAAATGTTTCAGATTTTTCTTTTTTTGTTTCTATAGAAAACTCATTTTTCTAGCCTACATTTCAGTGTGAAGTTGTGGCCATTTTTTTTTTGTTAGACATTCGGACCGAGCAATTAGTGTCGGCGATACTTTTATGTGACTTCGTTTGTGTAGGTAGAGATAAGAGTCGAAGGTTTTGAGAGTGGAAGGAGAGAGAAATTTCAAGCAAGCTCAAATACAAAGCCCTTTTAATTGGTCTAAGAAGAAAGATTATTCAAATGAGAGGAGAAGTTGGAAAGAATGCTGAATTATCATCAATATCAAGAAAGGAAACTGAGCCACAACAGAACCAACTACATTTTGTGTGGCCCTAGAGGAGGAGAGAAGCTAGTTTCAGATGGCGAATTGTTGGGGTTCTACAGCTGATAACCCAACTCCAAGTACCACTGCCTATCTCAATTCAGGTGGGGAAAAAAAAAAAAACCAGCTGTGCTTTCTTCTTGTATGTTCACCCCTTCCATCAAATTCTCAAATATCTCATATGGGTTGGTTCTTTTTGTCCCATAGTTTTTGTTTTTAAAGAAAACTCGTTGTTATGTTAGCCAGTTGCCACAAGCCAATGGGATCTTTCGGGTAAATGATTTACAAGAAAACCCAGTGAAATTTCCTAACTTGAGTTGCCTGAGGTGATATGACTTTTTGTTGCATTTTACCGCATGGAACCATGCTATTTTACCTCTATACTTTGTTATTAACGTATGCTGCGAATTTGTTCCTGCAGCTATATTACAGTTTCTAGCAGTGCATAAAGAGAAGCCTCTAAGATCTGTCATGTTAACTGAAAAAATTGCAATGTTATGATTCACTGCCATGTTATTACAGTTTGCTCTGCAATGTTTAACTGCAGTTAAACATTGCAGTAAAGCCTTAGTATGAATTCACTTGTTAGTTAACATTGCAGTTAAAATTTGCCTAAAGAGAAGCCTCTAAGTATATTACAGTTTCTAGCAGTGAGTTCTTTCTTCTTTGGTATATCCCTCTTCAACTCTCCTCTTTCTTTTGTCAATTCAATTCAAGATCAGAAAATGCAAGATTTTCTCTCTTTATTTCTTTCCTTTCTTCTTTCTTGCAGGATAAAAAAAATACAAGATTCTCACTTTCTTGATTTATCTCTTATTTCTTCATTCTCCTTCAACTCTGTTAAGAAATTTGCTTTCTGGTTCAAGGCATTTTCCACCGGTTTAGCATTATTCCAGCTTGTTCTGGTGTGTTCAAATGATTTCCAGCATAGTTCTGGAGAAATTTAAAAAAAAAACCGATGTATACTGAAGCTTTAGTACTAGGCGATTTATTATTGCAGATAAAAGTTGGGGAAGGAGATCACAAACTCCACTTAAAATCTCACTTTAAAGGCTTGAAAATGTTTGTGGATCTTTTGGGCTGTGAAACCATAGTGGAGACATGTCGGCCCCACATGCAGCTAGTGTAATGGGGCGTTGGTTTGCATTATACCACATAGCTGAATAGAGGTTCTTTCACTATTGCAGCATGAATTTATATACAAAAATTCTATATGCAGTCACTTTTGTGCACTCTTTTGTGCACTCCAGTGATATGATTGGTTGTGTGTTAAAAAAAAATTAATCCAGCCAATCATATCAGTGGAGTGCGCAGAGAGTACGTAAAAGTGACTGTATGTAGCATTACTCATTTATATATTGCATGAACCCTAACTAGGCTAGGAGAATGCATGCTTTGGGCATTCTCGTGTCTCGATTCTGATTATTATTATACATACATCTATCTAATTACTTTTATGATAATTGGTTGGCTTTGCAGACATGCAAATTTGGTAAATCTTCCCGAATCTCCCTTTCCAAACTTTCTTCTTTAGATCAAATAAAGGATTTTTTTTTTTTTTTTAAACCCGAAATGGGTTCTTCACTTGTCTTAATCCAATGCATTTGCCTAACAGTCCAGCAGGAGCATTAGTTCAGACCCTGCCTTTGCTAAAAAAATAAAGAAAGAGATCATGAAATGCCCATGATTATAAACAGAGCAGTAGCTATAGCTAACAGGCTCGTGTGGAGAGAGCTAACATGATGATCTCAACTCTCAAGAAAGGAAATATATTAAGCACGTATCTATGACTTTTGACCACTGATGATGCCATAATACTAGACTCACTACTCCACACTTTTTTGATGGGTTGATTGACTTTTGAGAAGAAGCAGTACGTACTACACAAACACATTACACGTCTTTTTTATGGGGTTATTGCTAAAATAGCTTGTTTTTGTTTTTAGATGAGTGGTGTTGCTAAAATGGTTCTTGGCAGCATTCTAGGTATCGATAAACTATCCTACTAGTATGGAAATCTTACCTTCTTACAATTAAGAGATCTTGAATTTGTGTGTGTGTCATTCTTAGTTGTAACAGATTGATGGGTGAAGAGGAAAATGATAGGCCACTCAGGCATTCTATATCGATTTCACCGACCCAAGTATGATAACGTCATTTGAATATCTCAAAGTGTCCGATATTTCTATTTAGTGAACATATATTTTATTGCTGTATTATAGGCTATCATAGTCCCGTAAATCCATACTACCCGACATATATGATGACAACAAATACGTATTCAAATCCATATCTGTACCATTAGAGTAGCCAGCTAGATGCCTCTTTTAATTTTATTTTTTATTTTTTTTAAATTGTGTATCTGCATTCGAGGCTTTTTAACACAAAACCTAATTGCAGCATCCATTAATGCCACCTGTTGGACCGACTATCCCTCGGTTGACTGGACCATGCCCATGTTTCTTGGCAGCACTGTATGACTAGACAGGTGACAGCTGATTTTTTGGCAGCATTGTGTGGACGAGTCCAAACATTTGTTTTTTAAAGTTTAGTGAGGCCAAAAAGTAATCATATTGAAGCTTAGTTTGACATTATGTTCAAAGTGGATTCCCCTTGAGCTAATTCTTCCACCAAATCATGACAATTCACAAAGCTCCCCCTCCTCTGATCACCTACAAAAGGGTGATCTTACTTCAAAAACTTATTAAACTTGCAGGTTTCTGACTTCTTCTTCTTCTTCTTCTTTTTTTTAATGATACACCGATACCATAACTTTTTTTATATAAAATCAAAGCAGAAACATTAAAGCCAGAAGCACATTTTAATGAACAATTTTTTCGTATATTACAAAATTATACACCATCAGTAGACATTCATTCCGTTAAAGGTTACTACAATGCCGACATCTACCACAGAAGTGTTACAAATTACAAATGTAACTCCTCGTTGAGGGCTGAAAGCTATCCTTGTTGATAAGTCAAGAGAGTTTTGAGTTTGCCTTCAGGATAACTTCAAAACCAGCTTCCTTAAACCTTTAACAACTCCATCGCATAGCTACGAGGTAAAGCATCAAAGGCATGTCAGAAACAAGGAATATCTAGCTTGCTAAATCTCAGAGTTGGAAGAAGCAAAGATCAAACTCACGGTTTGGCAATCTCGGTAATATCAAATCGAGGGTCAAGGCCCTTTCCAATGCCATCCAAAACTGCTGAGATGATAATATTTACTGGTCTGAGGTTCATATAGCACATACAATTCATAACAATCAAGCCGGCAATCTCTTATCATAATATTACCTGAAAATGCTCTAAAAACAAATGTGAATGTAGCGGGAAATCAAAAGGGTTGATCTGCTGCAATAGCTAATAGATCTTCCCGTTAGGAGAGTGCAACAGTTAGAATCTCATGTTCATGGGGAACATGTGAAAACCCTAGCACTTGCTTTTGTTATCCGAAGTAGAACATTCACATGACTAACTGATCTGACGGTAGAAAGTTTAAAGATAAGATAGAGCCATCTGTTTACTTTATTATATTTGTACATATGCAGATATGCACACAATATGTTACTGTACATGCGTGGATACATTACATAATCTTCGTTATTCAATTAGCCACGAACAATTTAAATAACTTCTAAAATCTCAAGCTTTAATGGGGCAGAATACAGTTGCATGTGTACGCATCAAACAAGGAGAGGGTTTTCTTATTCTAACCCCAGAGTATGCCTTAACTTCCTATGTCTCAAGTTCAACAAGAAAAAACAGACCCCAGAACAAAATCTTCTCTGAAAAGTCAAGACTCCCAATAAAATAGAGGACCAACCAGTTCGCATTTTATATGCCGGTAAGAAGCATGTCAAAGGTATTGTAATTGATTGCTATTCCTGAGAATATACCTAAAAATCATAAGACCAAATTATTAATTATGTTTCTACAAAAGCAATATCCCAAAATGCATTTATTGATTCTGCCCACCACATGCACTTAACTCTCAAAATCTATTGTCATATAGTTGTGACATTCGAAACTTAATCAACCATGATAAAACCTATCACAGACATAAGATCTACACCAGGTGAATTACCCATTGGAGCCAGCCTTTGTTTCTTTTTCATTACTCTTTCATCCTTACCCAATGGCTTTTTAAACCCTGGCTCCATTGTGGCCAGCTCTCTTTCCTTTCTTTGTGCAGCAAGATGCTCTTCAAAACTGCAAAACGGATAGGTTATAATTTTAGAGCCAGAAAAACTCAACCAGGAAAAAAATGTCTTCAGAAAATTTGGCAGGATATTTTTGTTTATTGACATTAGATAATTTGGCAGAAAAAAAATGTCTAATATATAATTGGCAGGACATTTTTGTTAATTGATATTACCCAAGAGCTTCATCTTTTGCTTTTTCATAGGTAAACAGGACTGCTTTAAAAAAGAAGGTATAAAAAGCTCCATATTTTATTTAAGACTCAAATGAAAAAACATTAGCATTCCCAATCAATACACACAGGGCCTGGCTGTACTCAATCCCACCCTGTATATGATTAAATTCAAGCATCATTCTTGGTTTACAGAATGATAAGACAACAACCAATATCTTCATTTCTATTGAATTTCGAAATGACTTGTGTCAGATCTATAGTGCAATAAATTTAGCCCGCTGGAAGCATTGTTAGCATTCTTTGGGTATTACACTTGAACTGACATGGAGGCATTTCCCCAAAGTGAGCTCTTGAGGCATCACTGAACTAAAGCACAGTTTTTGTTTTCAAAAAAAAGTTGATGGAATAAACTACTAAAGAAACTAAAAGCATCAACATATTAGAAAATTTGAGAGAGAAAACAAGAAAAAATGGAGCACCTGTTAAGGAAGAACTATGTTGTTCGTCTGACAGCAGTCATATTCCCAGTAGGTACAAGAACACCCATTTGAATCATTGTCTGAAGCACCTGCACTGGCATACAAGTTTCCATCGAAGAGGAGATATTTGCAGTGACACGGGGGAGATATTTACCCTGTCACTGTACTGGGGAATCAAAAACCAGGTTTCGATCGGAAACTTACCGTGGCTTGGCCACAGATCTGGATGCAGGGACGGTCTTCTCTTCGACGTCGACTAGAGTTTGCAAGGGACGACTTTGCCCTAAAATCACAGAGAGGAGCGCATAAGAGAGGAGCACAGAGGGAGAAAGAGGAGCACAGGAGAAAGGAACACGAGAGAGAGAATCACGAGAGAGAGGGGCATGAGGAGAGGAAGGCAGTTTCAGTAGAGGAATTACAGATCAAGAACCGTGATGTGGCACCCAGACTGGGTTCGCCACATCACGTGTGCGGTGTAGAAAACTTAAGCCGGATGCTGAATAGAGTTTCTCTTCCGGAAAAGGGTGATATTCGGTGTTGGGCCTAATGGGCTAAACCTTTATAGGCCCAACATCATTATTCAGTATTCTCCTAATGTCAGATCCAATGATTGTCAGATGGTAGTTGTAAGATATATGAATAACATTACACCAAATTGAAATATTCTGTAAAAGCAACAGCCAAATATCTGACATTTGAAATGCTGAAAGAGATCCGCAGATATTGCTAAACAATGGAAAAGCTAAAAAATTATCTGGCTCAGAGTGCAGATCAAGAAATCCAGCTGAACTAGACCATTGCATTATCAATAGAGCATACTGACACTAAGTATTTGATGGTTTTGGTATATATATTAATCAACCAAATACAAAATTTAAGTGAGATATCTACTAAGAGCCCACTGGTATAACAAATTAGCACTGCTTACGCTCTCTCCAATAGAGCCATTCCACTCGCTCACTGAGTGAAATTAAAAAAAAAAAAAAAAAAAAACAAGAAGATGTTCAAACCACCCAGTATTAAACCAGGTTCCAAAGCTTGCTTCCTTAGTTTCTGCATCTCCTCGAGAAACTTTTGATGTTGTGAAATCTGAAGGCTGTGTCAACTCTAAATATCAACATCCAACCATAGAGGGCTGCCTCCTTGGTGTTGTAGCTGGTATACCTAAATTTGGGCAAACTGATGAGGCAAATATATTTCTCAGGCCATCTAAAATTTACCGAAATGCAGTATAATATAAAACTCACCTCATGCTGTGGTCTCACTTGAACGGACAAGATCAGTTCCATCAGGTGCAGGAATTCCTGCTGCTTTTATTTGCTTTGATTGCTGCTGCTCCAATTCAAATGCAGGGAACAATTCTGATTGCAAAGAAGGGGATATATTCTTAACATGCAACCATGTCAGTTGCCAAAAACTATCCCCACCAATAGTGTCACTGGGTGTGAGTAATCCAGTTGTCTTCATTACAAGTAGGGTGTCCTTGAGGAGCTCAGGAATCAATTCATGCATCTTCTCACCACGTCTTCCCCTGAATTTTATGTTCATATATCTCTCCATACGATTAAGAATCCCCAGCCATAGTTTGCAGAAAGAAGGTAAGCGCCAAAGATCCAACAGTAAATGCAAGAACACTTTTGACATGAGTTTCATGGCTAGAACAAGCGTTCCCTCCATATTCCGGTAGTCCTTTGGAGATTTCCCCAGCACGGTTTCCAGTAAATCATCAAGCAAGGTGAAAATCACCAGATCAAAACATTGCAACCACAAGGCATTTGGAAGTTGAATCCCATCCACTCCTGCCAAACACCTCTGTAACATTAAAATAGCATGGTTCCTCACTTCTTCTCTCTGGTCCAAACACACTTTCCTCAAACCCTGGACCAGCCTCAGCCACATCTCCCCGATATCTTGACTGACTTTTACTGCAGCGTCCTTATCCACAGCAATCTTAGTCTCGCAAGACCATGTAACTAGACAAACTACAGAACCTGCCATCATATCTAAGGCAGAAATAGACAGATCAACCTCCCCAACCCGAGACTCAGCAAATTGCCTTGCAGCATCCACACAAAGAACATAATTAGACGGTAACAGGTGTGCCCCATCAGACATAATAAATGCTAGTGCCTCAAACCCGACTTCAGATGCTTCTGGATGTCGAGCTGTGATAGATAGCAATGAAATAATTGTGCGCCAACCCGTATGGGATCTCACATGAGTTGCATTTGCTTTTACAAGGTGCATAACTTCTTGTGTGATGTGTTCACAATAAGCATCAGCAACCCGAGCATCAAGTTTTAAAACCAGTTGCAGTGACCTGAGGAGTTCGTCAGTCAAGTTTTCCTTATAAGGAAGTAGTCGCTGGCATATCTTAAGGAGCCCAAATACAGCCTTTTCAACCAGCATGCAAGGCATAATAGTCGACTGAACAATATCAGATATGTGCTCATAAACACCTTTCCAGATAAGCATTATCCTGTCTCGATTATTCAGGGTAATTGCAATCAGCAACTCCAGGCAGAATACCACAGTGTCTTCATCCTCAATGGATCCAGTTACTTTACGGAGGCGGCCAGCAGCTGAGATAAGGACCTCCACAAGCTGTAATAAAGACTCAGCTCGGAGAAACTTACTCTCCATAAAAATGCTATCAATGTGGCAGTTCTGTATAGTCTCACGAGTTCGCTGCTGACCTGCGAGTTGTTGTTCTGTTGGTTGTGACCTCGGCTCCTCCATATCAAAAGATAAGAACTGGCTGAACCTGCCCATCAAACCAGATGATTTACGAGAAGTGGCCACAGATGGCATGTGTGATGCAGACAATGAAGCAGTAGCAGGTTTCCCCCGCTCTGGATCAGAAGAGGGCTCCAGATCATACTCTGCATCACTAGTCAGGCTAGCAGGTAGAAGGCCAAGCTTGTGCAAGCTTAATACACAGTCCAGTATGTTCTTCCATCCAGAGTGAATATAATCACCATACCTATTTGCTATGGTGAAAACTGTTGTGGTTGCCATCCTGGTCTTCAAGTCATCTCCAAGAGAAATGATAGCGTCCTCAATGGATAATGGAGTCACGAGGGTTGTGAATTTACAAAGAGATACGACCAAATCATCCAACACATCATCACAGTGATAGCATGCTGCTATTTTGGCTACAGACAAGAATCCATCAATACATGTTTGTAAAACATCTTCCTGCTCCACCTGATCAAAAATCACTGACAAAGCAGCGATTGTGGGTCCTGAAAGGATAGTAAACATATCATAGGTGAGGAGCTCGGTTGAATCACAGACAATGAAAGGGGAGGACTTTCTGGATTTGTAAATCACATTAATCCATTGGCTCGATGCAATCACCGGAAAGCCAGCATTTTGGTCAGGGATCATCTGGATTTCATTCTCACAAATAGAGCGGTAAAGCTCCGACAGGAACCCACGTGGAAGATCCATCCCTCCGTTGATTCTCCTATTGTTTCGGATAAAGTCTTCTTCAGTCATCTTTTTCTTTACCTGTGCATTATGTTGATCTGTGTTAAGAAGTATAAGTGAATATGACAACACGAGAGCAGCATCTTTGTTGATTAATATATGTGGTGACTGCTCATAATATCTTTCCGCAAATGCCTCAAGTACCCTCTGTATTTTTTGTGATTCTCCAGGCAATCTAAAAGTTCCCAAGAAAAGACGCAATGCAGTATCTAAACTCATGTCTTGGAAATCAAAAGTCCTAGCAAATTCATGAAGCACCTGAACACAAAATTCATCATGATTCCCAAGAAAATCCCCAACAAGATTCTTATCTAACCCAGTGGTGTATCTGAAAAGGCATGCCACACTTTGAGGGTCAAGTTTCTCAGGCAACAAATGCATTCCTTGAAGAAATTCTAGACCTTTCTTAGGATCCCTATTGAAGTGATCTGCTCCAACCATCAACTTTCTCTTGATGTATTTCAACTTACGGACAAATGGAACCCAAAAATTAGGGTCACTATAATTCTCACACGTCTTTGTCCAAAATTCCTTATATCCCTCATCATCTTGCAGAGGCTCTGATGTAAGAGGTTCATTTCCTAGCCTCTCAGCCATACCCTGAACCATGGATATTAAACCATCCAGGGCAAGAATATGCATTGCAGATAAAGGTCCATTCACAGGAAATGCGCTTTTTGACAGCAGGTTAGCAAGATCTTCAAACATATTACTGCAGGTTATGTCACAATCAAAGTTTGCATACATCTCAGCCATAAAAGTGTGTTGCCTGCAGAGATCAACCAGAGCCTCCATAGCAACCTCCTGCAGTTGGTATGAAGAGCCATGCTTGCTTTGGGCAAGCCTCAAAAGCACACATGACAGGAAAGCTTCAAGCTGCACTTTTAGCTCGGTTCTTAAATGATGATACAGGTTAAGAACAATGCTACATACTGTTGAGAGAATCAGGGGACTCATCGACAAAGCATATTGCATAAGATTACGAAACAGTTCATCTTGAACAATAGCCAATAACTGGGGGTGTTTACCTATATAGGGGCCACCCAACTCAATAGCTGAATTAATCAAGCCTAATGCAAATAAGGGAACATCTTCATCATATGCTATAGGATTTGATTGAGGACCGAATTCTATGTGCTCAATGGCATTCAAAAGAGAGCACAGAAAGTGAAATATCTCCACCATTGAAGGGACCCCATACGGTTCCATCAAAAGTTTCTCATCATTTTTAGTAGGCTCCACTCCATTACTAGCATTTGTCCCCCCATTGCTCGTCCCACTAGCTGACATACTCATGGGAGCCTTTGAAGCATATGCGGATGATTGACCACCAAATTCAACTCCATCACCATTTTGTAGCTGTTCACTTTCGAATGTATGATCCTTCTCTGGTGAACCTACCTGTACAAAAAGATGAGCTTTATGAATTCATGCAGAAAATAAATAGCTGGTCCCAAAATCTTACAATTACAAATAAGGAGGAAGAATACTATGTACACTACCACTCAATTCAAAACTAAAGACTGTTTCTCATTTAAGGCTTCACCTACAAACCATTAATATATAATTCCATAGCACCAAATGTTCATACACATGAAGCACACTTGATTCAAACAGAAATCCCCTCTTTTCATTGGGCAAAACTCAGACAATTATACTGCACTATATCACCAATTAATATGGTGCCAGAGACGTCATATATTGTTAAACTGGACAATATATAACATCAAAGGATGTGCCAAGAATTATTACCTCTTTATTAACACACGAACTGTTTCCATTAGCCAATGCATGTTCGGTGCTGTCTATATCAGGCAAGTGAGAGAAAATACACCTAACCAATTCATGCATAGTATGGCGTGCAATCCGCTGCAACAATTCACCTTTGGAGCTAGCTTGATGAACCACTCGAAAGCATGTATTTACAATATTGCACACATGCTGATTACTCAACCTAACGGATGCCGTACTCTTCATGCAAGCCAAAAGAACCTGAAGTATCTTCATCAGCACCACTTCTTCAGAGGCAGGATCAGTGACCTCAAACCGGCAACTTGTCACTGCATCAACTATCAAATGCATAGCATCTCCCACGTTCACAGTATCAAGATTAAGTATGTCAAGGCTCAATATCTTGTAAACAGATGACAATGCAACTCCAGTGATTGGTGCACCAGTTTCATCAGATTGAATGACATCCAAAAATGGCTGGAGGTACACAGCTGGATCGACATTGTGCCACTTATTTTGCCAAGAAAATATCTTCTTTCGAAGTTCTTTCAAAGAATGGATGAGAGAGTGCTCTAGCTTATCATCATCTGCCACATAGCGAACTCCCCATCGTACATTTCTTCGCATCACAGCCAAAACAGCACCTATTTCAGAATTAACCATACAAGCTAAAGCACCTCTGAAATTCTTAGCTGGAGATTCCTTTCTTTCACCATTAAATGAGATGGTTCCAGAGTCTGGTTTTAGATGCCCCATGTTTGTTCCAGTTTCTAGATACAGTTCAATTGATGATTGAACCATGAGTCCAGAACCCAGACACACAAGATTCCAAAACCTGGCCAAATAATTCCATTCTTAATGACCATTGGAGCTCAACACAAACTAATTCAACTATCAATTTGTGTAAAAGGTGCAGCTAACAAACTAATCGCTATCAAACCAAATATATATCAGAACATGTAATTAAAGGTGCAGCTATAACTGCAAATAAACGGTGTAGATAAAACCTGCAGTTATATAGAAAACTGAAACATGGACATAGCAAGAAAGGAACAGCTTTGTTCTGGAATGCAGAAATTTCTGGATTCGTGGACCATATACAGAGGATGAGGAAAAAAAATCAAATACTCAAAATGCCGAAACATGAACATAATGAACCAATGAACTCGGTTGATTAGACCAAATGTAGAGAAAGAACAATTATTGAGTTCGGGACCAAGCAAACTTCAGATATAAGGAGGGGGAGAGACAGAGAAAGAGAGCTCCTTGAAATACCGAATTCGCTACTCTACGCCGGAGTCAATCCTACTAAAAGATATAGTTCAACTGAGACATATACTTGAAACCCAGATCAACCCCAAACTAACATTTTAAATTATTACATAATTCAATAAAGAAAATAATGAAAACCCAGATTGGGCATCAATGCATAAAGCTACTTATAAGATGAAAAAAACCAAACACCAACACCATTGACCAGATCTACCCAAGAACTTAAGGTCTCAAAGTGAAATCCCCCACCAATGAGACAAGCAAATTCAAAATTAAACATCAGTCAAAGTTCTCGTACCGGGACACTTCAAATACAAATGAACCCGAATGGTATAAAAGCAACAATTCAGATTTTCCAAACAGATCGAAACAAGAAATAAAAAACAAAAAATCAAACTCAGCGTTGGGATGCCCGAGTTGAGAATTAGGTTCAGGTACCTTGCAGAAATGGAATCCGCGAGAGACAGGAGCTGCTGTTGTCACATGGGCATGGTATCGACGAAATGGGTATTGGGCTTTTGGCATTAGACTGGAAGAGCTTGGGTTATCACTGCATCGAGACCACGAAGGTCTTCGCGGCCCGGAGAAACTGTTTTGGCTCTCTTAATTTCGTTTTGAGTTTTTTTCTTTTACAGCTACATATGAATTATAAAAATCAGTACTTTGAGAATTTCTTTTTTTTTTTTTTTTTTCTCATCAAGATTAATATATTAATAGAGAAACTAAACAGTACTTTGAGAATTTCATTTACACTTTACATAATCTCAAAACTCTAGAAAATAATAATAATACTAAACGAAACTTAGTTTTTTTTTAATTATTATTCATATGATAACAAAATAAATTAGAACAGTTCAAAATAATAAAAGCGACTGTTAAATATCTATACGACATTTCATCAAATAACACTAAAATCTTAACAATAAACATGCAATGCATTTACATATATATGACTTTTATTTCTTTTTTTATTTATTATGATTATAGATTCAATGAATTATCCTTGAATTTGAGATTTTGGTGACTATTCCAAAGTAAATACTTGAGCTGTTTTTTATCTTTTCTTCTCATGAATATCTTTCCAAATTGTTGGCATTGATTTTTACATCCTTATAATAATTTTAATGAATATCTTTCCAGAAATCAACAGGGCGGCATGAATCTGACCCAGCAAATGGAATTATACGTACACTTGGTAACTAATTATTTATTATGAAACTATTATTGTTGTTGTTTTTATATATACAAGAACCGTTGATTTGTTGCTGGACATCCACGTGGAGGAACAGGAACTTCGATTGACATCTTCCCAGGACATGTTTAGACATGGTCTTAGAGCAAACGAGGATGCAAGTCAAAATTTGAATTATTTGTATAAAAAAGATCTATATTGAATTGAATAAATTTAAAAAAAAGAATTATTCATAAGTCTCGTACATCTCACATTACTCTTTTTATTATTTTTAAAATTTTTTTTATCTTACTAAATGTGTGATATATGGATAATGAATATGAGAATTCAATTATTTTAAGAAGAAAAAAATTTAAAAATAAAAATTTGTGTGGTGTGTGAGGCTTATGAATAGAAAAGTTAAAAAAAAAATATTTTAGATTTTTGCTACAGTGATTGGCTAAATATGAAAGATCATTTTCATTCACCAAAAATTAAAATATTACTTTCTCACTCCTACACTTTTATTTCACTAATTAAAATACTAAAATATTCTACACTTTTCATTTCAAAGGATTAGATGACTTTTGAAAATATTTTTTTTAATATTAATTTAATTATAATATAATTATTAATAATATTAAATTTATAGAATTATAAAATGTGATAAAAATAATATTTTTAAAAATATATTAATTGAATAATATTTTATTATTATATAAAGAATGAATGGCTAATTTAATGTGGAAATTGAATTTAAATTAAATATATAAATATAAAAAAATATTAATATTGACTAAATTTAAAAATAAATTTGACCAAGCTAATGTAAATCATGCTTTAAAGGTATGATATTCTTCGTACCTTAGAGTAGAGTGCCTTTAAAAAATTTTGGAAGAACCAATGGGTTACACGTGGCAAGACAAGCAAGAGTGTTGTCTAATTAGAAGTGGCATGATAGTTGAACATGTCTTCATTAACAATGGAACTCCCACTTGATCACTTTTGGGGGGAGGGTCGATCTACTCATTTAATATATAAATACTTCTGATCCATTTCACTGAAAATAAACGTATTTAATTAATACATTAATATTCAATGTAAAATACATGATGCTTCATTATATAAATATATATATATATATAATTCTTCGTAATTTTAGTTATTAGTTAATATTGGTAGATGAATGAAAAATAATAAATATTTAATATCACACGATTATAAAATAATGAAATTATAGAATTAATTAAGAACTGATCATTGGTGATTGAAAAAAGAATATGATCAAATTGGGCGAGTAAACCAAAGAAGAGTTTTTTTGACTTTGTATGAGCTTAAATTCACATTAATTAGGAGATAGAAAAATGGATGGAGCAAGTCCAGGAATGTCACAATCTGATCAGCTTGATGATGAAAACCCCTTCAAGATTAAACAACATGCAAATTCAATTAATTAAAGAAGAAAACATAATTATTTCCGATGTTTGTTAATCGAAATATGACTAATTGTCGGGTTTAGTGGCTGGCATGGACCGACAGGCTTTTATATATATATATATATATATATATATATATATGTTGTAGTGTGGGGCTCTGAAGAAATCGTTTTCTTTGACTTTAATCAAACAATATGGCAAAAGAAAAATGAAGATGAGGGTCTTCGATCTAGTTTTTCATGGATGGTTAATTATCCAAAGGATCATGCGGGCTTGGAAATGACTGCCCTCATCGAATAATAAACTACTTTCTTTCACAATATGATTGCAGGAAAAACAGGTTCGCCGTCGAAGTTAAGGTGTCTTCGATTGTCTGGTTTGGGTAGGAAAAAAAAAATGAGAAGAAGACGTTATGCTTCATGTGAATAACTATAGATACACCCGGATGGTGTTGCAGGGTGGCCTGATCGATGAAGGATTTAAAAGCATATATATATACACACCCGGATGGTGTTGCAGGGTGGCCTGATCGATGAAGGATTTAAAAGCATATATATATATATATATATGTATATATATATGCTTTTAATACACGAAAACGCATGCAAAGAAAAGGCATGCAGCTAGGGTTATTTAAAAAGCTTATGACGAGAGGCCAACAACATGATCAAAATATTATTCGAATAAATTAACAAGATTAATACAAGAGAAGTGCAACGACCCATTCAGGCAGCTTACGTTACCATTCTGAAAATAAATAAATAAATAAAATATATATCAATGGAAATAACTCTAATTACAGGTACCCCATTTGCTCGGTCAAGGCAAGATTCAATAAACTGCAATTTGCAGCAATTAGATGGTCAGTTTTCCACTTTATTTTGAAAGAGAAGCCTCCACATGGATCGACATAAAAGCCTAAATTATAAAGAAACAAATAAACAAGAACAAAAAGCAGCAAGACCCTTTCAGCTCTCCACTTTCATTTGACAGGATCTTCCACTCCGTTCATATAAATTGCGTCATAGATCAGTTTGATTAGAGAAAAAGAGAGAGGCAAATTTACCAAGTTTAGAGAAGAAAATTTAAGAGAGACACATTAGGAGATCTTCACACGAAGAACAAAAAAAAAGAAAAAAAACAACTGAAGTATACATGGCTAGGAAGAGAGACTCTAGTGATCATGATACCGTGGAACATGAAAATTCTAGTGAGGGAACCATGGCTTGGGATCAGATGGTGAAGGAAGCTGCTGCAACCGCGGCTCTGGGTGGGGCCGTGAGAGCCCGAAAGCGATTTGTTGGCGTCCGGCAAAGGCCGTCCGGTCGATGGGTGGCGGAGATCAAGGACACCATTCAGAAGATAAGAGTGTGGTTAGGCACTTTTGATACAGCTGAAGAAGCAGCCAGGGCCTATGATGAGGCTGCTTGCTTGCTGCGCGGTGCCAACACTCGGACAAACTTCTGGCCTTGTTCCTCATCATCTTCATCCCCAGCTCTTCCCTCGAAGATCACTAACCTCCTCCTCCAAAGACTCAAAACAAGGAATAGCAGTACTTGCACTGCTTCATCCACTTCTTCCTTGCCCATCGGCCAGCAGGAAAAGAAACAAGCAGAAGCGTACAGAGATGAAGCAACAGGTTTCTCAGATACCTCACTCACAGATTACCTCAATGATCCTGAAGATTACACCAGCTTCAACAACATTAATGTATCCAGTATTAGTGCAACTGCTGCTAGTCCTGATTATATGAACACGAGTTCTGAATCCTCTTTTACAGAAAAACAAGACTGTAGAGGGAGAGAAACGGACTTCGACTACAATTGGAATCCAAATGTAGCACAGACCTCTAGCGGTGACGAGAGTTGGGGAGGTGAAAGAGAGGAAGATGGAGAAGAAGCAGGCACTGATGTTGGAATCATGGATTTCCGATTTGTGGATGATTCTATTGGAAACACTTTCTATTCCCCATTTGAGATTGCCGAAGAGATTGAGGAACCAGTACTGGAACCAGAGAACTACACTGATGAGCCATCAATGCTTAGAGCAGCCATGAAGAGGATGAAATATGAAAGGAAGTTCTCAGCTTATCTCTATGCATTCAATGGGATATCTGAGTGCTTAAAGTTGAAAAACAGATCAAGAAATTTGTATGGAAGAGGAATATCTGATCAATTAAGCAATCTACAGAAGGCATGCAACAACAGCAAAATGGTGAAGGATGCAGAAGAAGAAGAAGAAGAAAAAGAATATGTGGAAATGATGGGTAAGAGAGAGGAGGAAACCCCACAAAGTTCAGTTGAAATGTGAACTTCTTCGGCCTCTTCTTTGAGCAACGAAGGTGAATGGTCACTTTGGAGCTCCCTGGATCTTCCACCTATCTACTTTGTTAACTGATTGATAGAACTGGTTCTTCAGTTCATAACATTTGGTGCTCTAATTAACAAGTGAAAGTATTCACATTTATTTTATGAAATGCTGTTCTCTGATGTATGTCCGAGGAAAAGAAAAACATGTAACGTACCTTATTAGCATATACGATGAAGTAAAATGCAATTCTGTTTCCTGTCACTCCTATGAGCGAACAGAACGATCCTTGCTTTTTCTCGCAAGTCTTTTATATGCTCTATGCATTATTTTTAGAATGAAGAATTAGCTTGCATTTCATGAATTCCCATTTCAATCTTATAAATTTTCATTTAAATATTTCAACTTAAAAAGAAGTCTAAAGCTGGTTTCTGACATTTAAACTTCATAATTTCCTGTACAATAGATTTGAGGAAGGAACTTCTGAAGCAGGTGTTGGATCATCGGAGGTTGGTTATGAAGATATTGATGTACCAAAGAGCACAGAACAAGAAGAACATAATTGAGATCTCAGGGTTGCTGAAGAAGATAATGCAAAAGTTGCTCCGAATCTTAGAGACGAGATTGATAATTGGTATTGTAGTGTACGCTATAGTTTTCATTATAAATTTTTTGAAGATTTGTTTTCTTCCTTCTTTTGATTGGCTTTGATTTTGTTATCTTCTTTAGCTCTTTTAATTCTTTGATTCAGGGTGGGAATTGAGATTTTGAAGATTGAAATATTGTTTTGAGCATTTCACTTTGACTTCAGTAACAGAAATGATAAAACAACAACTAGAGTGAACTGTATGTAGAAAGGACCCTCACTCAAACGGTCCTTTTCTCCTGAGTGAGGCTCTTCCTTTCTCTCTGTCTCATCCATCCATCATTATCATCGATTCAACTCCTATCCTTGGCTATTGTTTTCCAAGACAAAGTACTAGTCTACTAGATGTCACCCATCCACAGTGTGTGAGAAAAAGAAAATGGCTACAAGCCTACAAGTAAATATGTTTGGGCAGGGACAATTTTTACATTTTTATTTTTATTTTTGATATGTATTTTTTTATTTAGATTTTGTGAAAGTAAGTAGGAAATATGAGAAGTTGTTTGGATTAAACTTTTTGGAGATATATTTATGTTGAACTTTGAAGTTCGTTGAAGTGAGTAGATAGATTTAAGTGGCTCAAATAATTTTTTAATTTTTTAATTTTTTTTTTTTTTTTGGTTCTTTATAGGTTTTTTTGTGCTTTTCACCTTTTCATAATATCCTAGACAAATAAACGGAAAAGGCTTTTTTCGCGAAATATATTTTTTTCTTTAAAGATGTTTGAATTAAAGTCGATTTTTTTTTTTTTTAAATAAAATAATTTTTGCATCCATCCAAATAAATAAATTACTGTACAAACATGAAATGAAATGAAACAGAGACCATTAATGATCTTCCCAAGTCATTGGTTGACCAAAGAAACGAGAAGAAGAAGATAAGTTTTAGATTTCTATTACAATAGTAACCCCGGATTCAGATTAGATAAAAATCAAAGGCAAGAGTCACATGTTAAGCATCCTAAAGGATATAATCCAAGGGCAGGGCAGACTGGGTTTTGAAACCCAGATTGTAAGCCTCCAATTCCAGCGTTGAAGATTGGCTCAAACTAAACAATACCCGAAAAGAAGTTGGGAAAAAAGGCTACCAAATTGAGCTTGTACATGTTATATACATAATTGACTTCTTATTCACATGCATCAGAAGAGATTCACAAGCAAAGGTCTTCTTGTGAGCCCAGGCTTCTTGCTTTAAAGGACTCGAAGCTGTGCCAGGAAGGCAGCACAAAGATCCAAGAAGAGAATCTGTGGGCCATGGACCCTTTGGAGATCAAGCAGATACTTCTCCTCCCGAGTTTTGTAGAGCTGGTAAGAACATAGCAGAAAGAATCTATTAGCACTACATCGGGGGAAATAGCTCTATATTAATTGGTGTCAGTCTAGATCATGCATACAAGGACAAAGTTAAAACACAAAACAAAAACAACGCTGGTCCATTCTCCCCAGAAGAATGCTTGTTAGCTGGGGTAGCCCATTCTTACATATCCAAGCACAGAGAATGCACAATCATAGAGAGGAACAATCATGCAGAACAAATTACCTGCACTTCGAACTTGACAACATTGGGCAAGTTGGTAACACGATCATTCTCAACAATGGTCGGTTCTTCCCCAAAGTAGTGATTATTGTGCACAGAATTGTTCAGCATGCCTTCAAGATGACCAGGAATCCAACGGCACTTCATGTTGTAGTGTCCAATCTTCTTCCAACATACATGCAATTCTTGCAAAGCTTTGAGAACTTCCGACATTATTTCACGAGGATGAGCTCGGGACTGCCAAAATGTTGGAAGTACACAACTGTATCAATGTTCAGGGGAAAAAAACATTCACCCTGCTATTACTGTCAACATGCTATGCAGTTAACACTGAAACACATCATTGTCTCTCAAATAGCAAGGCTGCAAGAGAAGCATTACCGAGATGGAAGCATTGCCGTATACAACATGCGAAGCAATCTACTTATATATATAACAGCAGAGTAACTTCACTACTTGAGTCCTATTCCAACATAAATATAGTTTAAAAACTAACCTGAAGTCCAAGAGCCCATTTCCTCTCAACAGGGTACTGTGGTCTCACACCCATCCCTTGATACTCCATATATCCTGGAAGGCGGTGCCCAACAGCTGAAGCAGAGACCTCATTTTGATGCATATGATTGAAACCAAGATCCTGGAAAAGACAAAACCAAGTAACATCTATAGAACTCCCAATTTAATTGACGTAGGTATAACAAAGAAAACATATGATTACTAATTATGCGGATGACACAACTTCTAAAAACAGAACAGTACATTCAATAAACACATATCCATGCAATGCGAACAGAAGTTAACAATGGATGATGATGTATCATATTCCACAGGCAGTTCAAACTAGGCAATCTACAAGGTCAGGTCAATTGCAAATGGGGATATATTTGCAAAAAAACGGATATATTTGCAAAAAACCCAGAGAACACTATCCAAAAGACCAAAGGAGGCTCAAAATGACTTTCTCAAGTAGAAGAAAGGACGCTATTAAAATCTTTACCAGCATAGAATAACTTGACAAAAAACAGACTTACCATAGTCTCTTGGAACTCAGCTCCAAGATAGCCACTGGAAGGGCGGAACCGGTTGTCCAATAACAAATAGTAAGCAACAGTAGCCTGAAATATGTGTCAAGAAATAAGATACAATTTAAAAAATTAATATTTAGTCCAAAAAAGTCCAAACCTTATTCTGTATTCTGTTGCGAAGAGATTCAACCAGCTGGTTCCTGTCAAATCCCCTTTTAACAACTTCCTGTAGAATCTCCTCGTCAATCTGCAAAAGAAGTGTGTCAATGGCAGAATTAAATACAACCAAGGTAATGATAAAACAAATACCACACGATATAAATAATAAGTATGTTGCCCAATTCTCCTATAATCTTCATAGCTATAAATGGATCAATAAAGCAAGAAATTACCCAATTCCACACAAAGAGGAGGACACTCTATAAGCAAACAGTGCAGTTATTATAATTCCAATTGACACATGCAATCAACAAAAGAGAGGTAGAAAGAGATGGAAGGATCAACATACCTTTTTTGCTTGTTGCATTGTATCTGGTGGGGGCACAGCTAAATATCGTGGAAGGTGAGACTGAAACCATTGGTGCTGGCGAATCTCAGGAATGGTCATTCGCTTCATTGGGTCAACTACAAGCATCCTTGGGATCAAGTCTCTTGCACCAGATGATAAATGACTGGGAAGAGTGTATATCCCACCCTAAAGAACAAGATGACATCAGTTCAAAATCATGTTGATCTCTTTCCGCATGACTCCAATTTGGATATATGATATAGAGTGGAGGAAAAGAATCGACCAATGAACATTAGAAAGAAAAACACAAAACAGAATCTGGACTCATCACTCATGACTCAACCAGTGACAAGTCTCCAAACAATTTTGTTTTTTCATTAGTCTCCAAACACAACAATGAAAACATTAAAGGTGAATTTTCTTTTAATTTTTGACAAGTATTAATGGCGAATCATGGTTATCTTCCAACAAGCATTCCAAACTGAAATTAAGGTTGAAAATAAACAACTGATAGCCTGGACTCCAAAGAAACAATAAAAAGGTCAAACAATTTGCTGAATCAATATCTGCTATTTAAATTTAGGAAGTTATTGCAGATGAGCTGATCTGATATGTGTTAATCATCATAATTATAGCACTACCTTTATCTTTTTAAATAGGTTGGGAATGTTTTCATCATCAAAAGGAAGGGTGCCACAAAGAAGGGCATACAATATAACACCACAGCTCCATACGTCCACTTCAGGCCCCGCATACAATTTTCCAGAGATAACCTATAAGAAATTGACATAGAAGCCCTCTAGATCAAAATCATGACAATGGAGGAGCATTAGTTACTCGAGTTTCCTCAGCAAAAATTGCCACAAATTCATACCTCTGGGGCAGCGTAGTTTGGACTCCCACAACTAGTCTTCAGAAAATGACCATCACGCATTATGTTGCTTAAACCAAAATCAGCAATCTTCACATTGCATTTGGAATCTAAAAGCAAATTCTCTGGCTTCAGGTCTCTATGAACCACCATATTCCTATGGCAGTACTCCACACCAGAGATTATCTGCCCCAACACACAGGCTCAAGCCACTTGAACTTATCTAAGCAATGAACAGTATGCAAAATGTCAAAAATATTAGCTGATCCTACCTGCTGAAAAAAATTACGAGCTTCTTCCTCCTGCAACCTACCCTTCTCCACAATGTAATCAAAGAGCTCTCCAGACTTCACGTACTCCATCACAACATAAATGTCTGCTGGTGTGTCTACAACCTCATAGAGTCTTATTATATGAGGATGCATAAACAATCTCAATATTTTGATCTCTCTTCTCACTGCACCAATTTAAAGGGAAAAAAATTAATGAAGGAAATTTTAAAGTAAAAAAAGGAAGAAATATAGTACAGACCAGATCATCTCCAAGAAAATTACAGACCTTTTTCCTCCATTTCCATGTTCTTAATCTTCCGACGGTTAAGGATCTTTACAGCGACTTTATGACCAGTCAATATATGCTCAGCAATTTTCACCTTGCCAAAGGAACCAATTCCAAGGGTTTTTCCGAGCTTATAATTTTGTAGAAACACATCCAGACCATTGCCACCTAGCCCAGTTGAGCCATCCATTTCCTATTTAATAGTAGGCATGGATGGAAAAAAAGACAATGTGAGAGAAGGTACAAGCACAAATCAGACAGAATGGCATCACAAGTAGCAATCTGGCAAACACATCCCAAAGGAAAGATCCCTAGTGGTAAACACCTACCACTATGCATAGAAACAAAATCAAGGACTAATGCTTATTTAAAGTCAACATAGTAAAGCAAAATCCAGAGTTCGGAAGAACTTAATCAATCAAAAGATATGGAGATTTCTACGAGCATTCAAAGCCTCTCTTGGTCACAAGCACTTTCCCAATACATTTTCCTTCAAATCAGTTTGTTTTAATGAACATAGTGAAAAGATAGTAATACAACAGACTCAATAATAAAATAAAAATGATTGACCAATTTCATCGCACATCAGTGTTATGTAGTCTATTCTAGTAATCCAACAGACTCAACGAAAAAAAAAGAAAAAAGGATTTTATGGTGCAAATTTTATAGTCAGTTTCTGTATCAGCGCTTCGTTAATGATTTCAACATAGATGTCGCAACAACAGATCAGACTCACAGTCACAGCTGACGAAGAAAGAAATAAAAAAGGGCTTAGAATAGAAGGATCTTCTGATCCCATGGTTGCCAAACAAAACTCGGCAAGAGCAACTAAAAAAGAAGCAGAACACAGAATTCAAACATATTATTTTCCCAAGCCAAAATTTGCCACATTTTTCAACCGCATGGTCCTAAATGCTAGAAACTCCCTAGAAAAACACAGAAATATCTGTAAAAATCTTTTATTCTATACCTAAACAGGCAATGGATCACTGAATAAACGACACACCCAAAACCCCTAAATTGCCTAATGCTAAAGTCCTCCTTTGAAACCCAACGCACTTGGAAGAGTATATTTTATCATGGCTTTTCAATCAATTCATCCAGCCATCCAAATTTCAAGAAATAATATGACCGGATTTCAGAGACAAATCGCCACTTACAACGTAGACAATCATGGAAGATTCCTCAGTTACGTCAAGACCCCCAAAAAAAAAAAATCTAAAGGGGAAATTAAAATTAGAGAGACCCATCAAACAATAACCCAATAAAGTCAACGAAAATCCTCCATCACGAAATAGCTCGAATTGCAAAATCCCCCACAATTCCTCAAAGACTAAACAGCACAAAATAAAAGGAGCGAGGGAGAGAAAGTCCACCAATCCAATACAAACTCTTCAAACACTAGCTGAGACAGATCAGAGAATCCAAAAGCTAAAACGACCAATTAGAAAATCGAAGGAAAAAGAAGAAGATTACGATATATCGTGACGAGGGGGCACTGAAGTAGAGGCGTAGACTCGAGGAAGACGACCTGTGTTGGCTACGTCTCAGTTATTCCTTCAGCTCGTTCTCTCTCTCTCTCTCTCTCTCTCTCTCTCGCAGTGTCGCAGCCTCGCTCGCGTCGGAGTTACGGACCCGACGATGATGGAATTTTACCTTTATAGTTTATAGTTAATCGTTAATACCGATAATCGCTTCTCTGGAATTAGTAATTTAGTATGTTCCGCATCCCTATTCCCTCCCCGAGTTCTTGACTGGTTTTCTTCTTTTTATTAGATTTGTGAGGGTAAGTTAGGAATCCCGATTTCCGATAATTCAAAGGGAAATACTTTATTTATAAAAAATTTACATAAAAATAAATTTATATATTGATATAATTTAATATAGTACGTTAGATTATAAAATTAATCTAACGAATTATATAAAATCACGTTAATTTGTACATTAGATTATAAAATTACTTTTAGTATAAAATTAATCTAATAAATCATATAAAGTCACGCTAATTTTTATATTTATTTTTATATAATCTCTTTGTATATGTAAGAATTCTCATATCTTAGGCTATTGTTAATTTAAGTAATTCATATATAAAATTATTAAAATTATATCATTAAAGATAATAAAATGAAATATGAAAAATCGTATGCAATGTGCTAAATCAGGAGTATGAAAGTAATCCTATATTTTGTTTGTCAAATGTTAATATCAATTCTTATATTTATTTTTTAAAAATATATGTGTTAATCTTTAGATATTAAATTAAGAAAAATTATTTATAAGAGCAAATAAACCCGAGCACTTCCTTTAAAAAAATTAAAAATAAATGGCCCCTATTTATATGATTTATAAGAGTAAATAAATTCAACTTTTTTTTTTTACGATGGATTCACTTTTTTAAAAAGAGGGTTTTCGAGACATATTTAAAAGTACTCTTAAATTAATGTGTATTTACAAATTTTATCTGAATATTTTGGCTCATTAGGATATATTTGATACAATATCCAGAATTCAAGAACTTGTCCTATAGAATTTGGTAGCTTTGACTTATTATTCAAATACAATCAATGAAATCTTAGCTCTTAGATATCGTTACAAAGATCATTTGAAGTAAGATTGTGTTGTTAGCCAACCCGATCACCATTTTTGTAGGTTTAAAATAATAGAAATGGTGATTTTTCTAGAATAATTATAAATAAATAAATAAACTTTTGGAGTTTAGACGTTGGTCTAGGAATTTTAATTAATTCCAACAGCATTACGTGTTGCTACCAACAAAAGAAGGAGAATATATATATATATATATATATATATTTACTTCTTGTTTCAGTACTCATTGGTATTTTATATGTTTAGAAAGGAAAATGATTGGGACACAGATAGAATTTACAGGGAAAAAACATGAACAAACATAGAAATCTTTACATTTGAAATTTTGTTGTGTTTTTCCCCCAAAAGATCCCGTCCGTGCAAGTATTAGTACTACTGATCATGCTCATACTAAATGTATGAAAAAACTGAAATTGTTGAAATTGGACATTTGAAGTAGAAGCAAAACACGCTCTCCCACATCTTTAAGGCAGGTGTTGGTATGTATATATATATATTTTTTTGTAATTATTATTTTTTTTTTTCCTTTGGGCAAAGAATGGAAACAGTACTCTTTAATGACTCAACTATCTATTTGATCAGCCGTCACAGTACAATGGCTATTGATCAGGACGGACATCATGGAGGTAGCAGTAGCACCATGTCAGAAAGATCATGTACGTAGCTACTGGATCAGCTTGAAATAGGTGCTGGAGGCACTGAGAGAGGGCTCACTCGTGGAGTAGTTGAGTTCAGCATTGGCTTGTACATTAGTCCACATGCACAATTGCACCGTCCTCTTTAAACCGCAGAAATCTTGCTTCATCAATCTGTAAAAGCAAGTTGAAATCTAGTACTCATAGGTGCTGTCGAAAAAACATTAACACATATCTATATATATATATAGAGAGAGAGAGAGAGAGAGAGAGAGAGAGAGAGAGAGAGAGAGAGATCTTAGTTTTACATGGACCCTTATCATGAAATGCTTTAATTTAGGTATGTCTGGCAAAGTTTATATGATTATAGCTCAAGTTCAGAAGATAAGAAAGATATTGCAGGCTAGCTCGATTGACTGATGGAATACTGAAACACCAAAAGTTAAGTTTCTAGTACCTCTTTCGAATCTTGATCTCCGTGCTGATTGACGAATATGACTCTCATTCTTTTGCAGGAGTTCATCATATTTACGCGGTTGGGATAGCAGCGGTCCTGAGTATTCAACGTGCTTCCCCTTGTTTTTGTAACCCTAATAATTGTTAGAAGAGTAATTAGCTTCAACCCATCACATGAAGAAAATTAGAATAGAATGAATGAGTTCTCCACAAAGTTGAAAGGTGTCTTAATTCTTGTAAGCAACACCAATTAAAGATAAGTTTCCAACTCTAAAACCAACGGAAAGAACAGATGTTAGTTAAGTATGATTACAGCAGTTGGTTTTAGGTTTTACTCTGGTGATGATTGTACACTTACCGTATTGTTTGTTAGAGCATCGGCTACTTCTTTTTGACTAGATGTCATTGATACATCAAGAGAATGTAAAGCATCAGATGCTTCGGAAGAAACTGGCATGTCAAACTGGTACTGCTGCTTGTGCATTTCATGCTTGGCAGCCTCAATGGAATTGATAAGAACCCTGCATAGAAGATCGTTCTCTTTTTTGGTTAAGTAAGATGCTTTTGCAAACGATGGATCTAATGCACTAATTTTGCTTTTTGATCCATCTGATATTGTCGATGCAGCATTCTCTTTTCGCCTTTTTGCCCATGTAAAGCCGCTTGATGCCGATACTTCTGTTGGGCGTGAAACTGTAGTGTCCCCTTGAGATCCATTCATCAGTCGGGAAGTCTCTGACATTGTATCAAATGCTGGTTTTAATGGCTCTCTACGCGCAAAGCCATCTCTTCCTTTAGGAATATGTGCGTTGCTCTTATTTTTTCTATCATCAAGTTGAGCAGAATCCTGCATTTCCTGCATAAAGAAGGATAAACAAATTAGTATTAAAAATAAAAAATAAAAATAAAAACTTCCTATTTCTTCCTAAGCACACCCACACACACACTGACCTCATTCGGTGCTAATTTACTGATAGCGTTTGTTTCTTGCAAAGTTTTACGGAGTCTTCTAGGCTTTCTTGATGCTGCAGGCTCTCGCACTTTAGCGCCAGTCTTTTTCCTGCTAGTGCAATGGGTATTAGGTCAAACACTTTTGATAATATAAAACATATGCTTCGAAGGAATATTGGCTCATAGGCTCAAACCCTGATAACTCTTTGAATGTATAAGCACAATCATATTAAGTTCACTAGATAATGGATACAGGAATTTCATTTTTGTTAACATAATCAATGAATGGGTCATTTGGTCCCATTAATGTTGCATGAGCAGCCTACGTAAATAAGATAAAAAGAAAAAAATTACCTTCGCCCATCATCATGATTTTTAATATCAATTTCCTTGCTAGGCGAGTACTTTGGCAAGCTTGATGGATCACATGCATAAGGCTCTGTGTTGAAATACTGAGAAATGGAAGCATGGCGCAGACATCAAATCAGACAGTCAAACTAAAAAACAGAATCTTTTTTCGGTAATAAGCATGTTCCACAAGCATATTAAGGGAACAAAATATGCCCAAGTAATTACGAAAGCTAAATCGGGAAACCTCATAACAGCAATGCGCTAAAATGTGGAAAGACTGCAATAATCAATCTTTAATTAGAAGAAGAACCTTACAGAGGATAAATTTTAAGAAAAAGCTACCTCAGACATAAGGGCAGAGGACGCAGTCCCACGCTTTTGAGGTTCCAAGGAAAGTAAAGTTTCAATCAGGTTCACAGCAGTTCTTGGAAAATCTTTGCACTTCTCCCCAATTGAACTTTCATAATTATGTAGGGGTTTAAACATTGCTGCATGAGGAAGTTTAGACTTTTTCCAAAACTCCTCTGGTGGAGAACCACAAAGCTTGAAAATTTTGTGTAATTGTTCAACCTGCAGAATGGAGAAGAACACTTATCAAAATATCAGCTATATGAGAAATAATTTAAAATAAGCAAATCAACTAGTGCACTAATTGCAATTCACACACTCTATTCCTTTAGTAAATTAAAAAAAAAAAAAAGGGTCAAGAATTCTTTTCAAAATTCCACTGAAAGATCAATGATATTCTGTACTTGACAAGCAAGTAATGAGGCATCTTGAATTTTTAAATACTATAGTGCTTATGAGGATATTAGAATGGAAAAGTTTCAGGTTTTGGCAAAATCTTCTAGATATGGGTATATTCAAGGGACCAGAATCGACAGAGAGTAAATTTGAAGACACTACATATCTCATACTTTATATCAAACTCCCAGTTGTCCCCGACCATGCACGAGCTATTAAATACTTGAAAACAGGTAAGAATAAAGTGGATAAGGAAACAAGTGCACTTCCTTAGTGTTATCACCTCAGTTCTCCCTTTAAGGATAGGCTTTCCAATAAGAAGTTCCGCAAATACACAGCCCACACTCCAGAGGTCCACCGTTACCCCGTAATTCGTTGACCCCATCAAAAGTTCAGGAGGACGATACCATAGAGTAACCACACGACTGGTTAATGGTTGTCTGTTCTTTGGGCTGATGACATTTGCAAGTCCAAAATCGCCCAATTTAAGAACCCCTTCGTTGTTTACCAAAATATTGGATGCTTTAATGTCTCGATGCATTATACCTCGCAGGTGGCAGTGTTCAATTCCACATAATAGCTGTGTCATATAACACTTGACCTACAGAGAAGTCGACCTAAACTTTTTTAACTTCCAAAGAAACATAAAAAGAAACAGAAACACAACAATTTTAGGATTTTACAGCATCCAATGATATAATATCTCGATGATGATCAAAGCTCGTAATTTTTCACATATCTATAATCAATTTAGACAATTAACAAACCTGTTCTTCACTAAATTGGATATCCGGGCTAGCTATCAGTCCAGCAAGATCGTGTTCCATGTACTCAAATACGAGGTATATGCTACTTGATAACCGAGAAGTAATAAGCCCCTCCAACTTCATGATATTTGGATGGTTCAGCCTGCGGAGGATCATTATTTCTCGAGCCATAAACCTTATGCTCTCTGGCTGGAAATTTTCAACTCGTACCTTCTTCAGGGCAACCATCCTCCCAGTTTCAACTTCACGTGCTTGAAACACACTGCTGTACGTACCTTGCCCAATCTACATACATGAGAGGGAAGGGAAAAAAATTATAAAGAAGATGGAAGTCAGAAAATTTACCGACATTTGGCCAAGTAGCCATCTAATACAACAGCATTAGGAAAAATATAAAAGTGAAACAACCGACATCACGATCATTAATGCATACCAAAAGGCATTACAAGGCATTTGGCTAACATTATTTTTTTCTGAATTACACTTGAACAGAGAACTCCTTGAAAACTTTTAAGCCCAGATGTAGTTATAAGATATCTGCACCTTCACCCAGATAGGCAAAGGTCCATACTGCCGAGATACTTATATCCCATTAACCAGTATAAAGGTTTCTGGTTCGAGGCTCACTTTAGGTAATTCTAGAAGTGTATTGAGTTCTTATTTTTAAAAACAAGACACCTATTGAGTCTGGATTTGAGACCCGAACCCTAATATGCATAATTTGTTAAGAATATGATACAAATAATTAAATTTATCTCTTTCCATCAGCTTAACCTTTTTGGAACAAGTAGTGATTTCACTAGTTATCAAAGCAGAGATTCTGAACTCGAACCTTAATTCTATACTCTACCACATTTAATTAAATATTCTACATGTTATTCATTGAGGGGGAGTTTGGCTCACAATGTAAGAGGAAATGTTAAAAATATAATACAAATAATTAAATCTATATCTTTATATCAACTCAAGCTTTTGGGATAAATGGTGATTTTATATAATTTTAATTTTATTATTCCATGTCGTGTTAACGTCAAGTTCACGAGTTCTGTCAAATATTGCCAGCTATCCCCCATCCACTTCTTTGAAATAATGTGACCCTCAAAGATACATATACATATACAAACAGGAATGTAAATATATAGTAGCCATACTTTGAATTCTCAAATGAAAACACGAGACGAACAAACAGCAAAAATGAACTTGGACAGCATGATAACGATGAGTTTATGAGTTTATTTCTATGAAATCCCTTCGCAGCTAACACATTTCTCTAAAACAAAATCACCTGTATCCTTCAGGAATCGAAAAATTATAAGAGAACTATATGAAGTTATGGCATTAAACAAAAACAAAATGAGTATGCATACCTTCTCCAATTTCTCAAAAGAATCTGCTCTAAGAGGGAGCCAACCATCGATGGCTTCGCCAGCTACAGCGCTGAGCCAGGTGGGCCATCCAGCAGCGGTTTGTTCGGCCTGCACGTACCTGTGAGATAAGCCAAGCTTGGAGCTAAAGGGACCCTTGGAATGGGAATGGGAGCTCTCCTTCTTGGTTTTGTTGAGCTCGCGGCTCCGATCGGCGGACCTCCCGTCCTTCCTAGATTGATTACCGGATTGGTTCTTCTTCAACGAATATGGCTCGAGAATCATGGCGGAGCCATTGTTGTTGTCAGCCGGGTTATCGAAAGCAGAGGACGAAGCATCCCGCGCCGCGTGCTTGGAGCTAAAGCAACCCATTCAGCAGGCGGGGATGGAGCAGGAGAATTCGCCAGATTCCCCCTCACATAAGCTTACGAAAGGGATTGCATCGTTTGTCCCTGCGTATCTATATGCGTTCCGCTCCCTCCCTTCCTCTGAGAGAGATTAACGGGGCTGCACGCTTAAACCCGCCTCCGACAGACAGCGAGTCCTGAGATTCTCTTTTGGTGATGGTGTTATTTTCTGGTCCTATCGTTTCTAGTTTGGGTCTCGGCGAGATCTGCGGGGGTATTGGAGGATGAGATAGATTTCCCGGACAAACGGTCCGAAAGGCAAGGAAGTGTGCGAACTTGAGAGAGAGAGATTCGTAGGTGCGAATTGGGCATATCATCGTTTCGTTGTTGTGTATGTAATATATGTACGCGTGGGTCTATCTTTTCTTGGTTTTGCAAAAGGAGGAAACGGCGGTTGGAAAGTTCGGTTATTTCCTTACTGTTTGTTGCTTTTGATTGGAGGTAGGCGTGAGAGAGCGCGAACATGGTGGTTGCAACCTTGCAGAGTCCCATTTAACTGCCCGACAGCTCCACTGCAACCTCCTGTTTTGTCTTCTTTTGCGCTATAATTTTAAAAAGATATTTATACAAAATAAAAAATAAATAGAAATTTCTTGAATTTTTTCTATTAAAATAACACTACCACATTAATGCGACGGTCTTTTTTTTTTTTTTTTTTTTTTTTATAAAAACAAATTTATAATATTTGCTTAATATTCAATGTTATTTGAGAAATTAATAAGGAGAATAATAAATATTTTAAAACTTATTTCACATATTTATATTTTTCTTATTTTAAATCCTAAAGAATTGTTCCAGAATTCTAGGAATCCAATCCACATCAACAATTTGTTCAAAGATCCGAAGACATTGTAATAAAAGTCTTACCTATTTTTTTTCCAATCAATGATACTATAAATAGGAACCACACACGTGAGGATTTATTAGTGAAAAATAGAAGTTTTGAGATGCACGTAAAAGTATGGCATTTATTATATTTGACCAAATTACATAACAAATAATTAAGCAAGACTGGCTGCTAAATCCGTATGTAATCTCAAAGAGTAATCTCCTATTTCTAGGTGTCAACAAAATCACAGAGGAGACCAATTTCCGAATTTAAACTTACAAAAGAAAGCCTCTTACTTTCGTATAACAAAAACTACAACAAAGCCTCGTCAACGAAATTACGCAGGCAGAAACTATTTCAGCCGAACGCCAATAAGCCTAGCTTTCATTTGATTTCTTTACTCTAAATTGCTTCAACCATGCCGTGTTAGTCAGCCGGAATCAACCATCTCATGACCTGATGGATGCAGAAGATATTTCAGCACAGAAGTTTACACACGGATTTGCTCTTCTTTTAGCTGTAGAAGCACTGGCCTTTTGTCATTGTTTCCAAAACCTGTCTCTTTAAGCAGTGACTGTTTCTCAGCCACCACCTTCTGAGGTGCAATTCTATCGGCTGTGTTGTGGCTGCTGTTTCTAGCTGCTGGGATATCATGATTGTGCTTTCCCTCGTATGTGGTTATGACAGCTTTGGGATCTGTTGAAGCTCTCTCAACATGCTTACGGACATTGCATCCCGGGTTAGTGCATTTGTAATAGCTCCTGTTACAGATTGTGAGGCATCGAAATGATTCTCCCAGAAAATGAACATTATTCATGGTTTTAGTGCCAAAACATTGTAACCAGCATCTTGGGAGACAATACCAGAATCGAAATTGTTAGCGGTAAAGCCAAAACAACTAAGCAGTTACTTTCCTTGGAAAAACAGGAGGTAAAAATTAAGTTTATTGAAGTTACCATTTATTATTCATTTGAGAAAATACAAGTCACCATTGATTATGTGATCACCATACATGGGGTAAGACAAGACTGCCATATGGGAAATCAACGTTGGCTTATCATAATAATCTCAGCAGGAAAATGGAGATAAACCATTTATATGACAAACAAACATAGACAAACATTGACATGTACCTCAGACATGATACCACCAAAAACCTGAGAGAGAAACCGATGCAACAAGGAAAAAGCATCTAGATTGTATATTGATTCATATTACCATTATCACAGTGCACGCTTATAATAAGCGTGCACTGTATTGCACATATTTGGAGGGACGAATCTCTTACTTATTGAGTCTTATAAACAGGGATTCAGATCTGTATTGCACATATAGAGTCTGCCAGATGCAGCACGCATCATGTGCAGAATGACAAAAACAAAGAAGTAACATAAAAAATGTTTAAGAAGAGAAAAAAAAAAAGGTTCTAGGACCTACAGACAAAGGTCTCCGAGATCTGATGCATATCAAGTGAAGTAGAAGGAGAGATATAAGGAGCCATTATTTTGTTTTATTTTATTATTTGATAAGTAGAAGACATTTTCTTTATTTGTCTTTAATCTCCAATAATAAAAATCTAACCCCACAAGTACTATATTTACACTCTTCCAAATCAAATGAAGATATGGCAGCCCTTGACCAACATTTTTTTCGCCCAAGTTCTAGAATGGTGACCTTGTAAACTGCATACCATAAGAATAAGCCTTAGAAAAATTATATTTGCAAGCTGGTGTGGAGGACACATCCTCTACACTATGACGTGGCAAGATTTGATTTCAATGAAAACTTAATTTAAAATTTTCTTATAAATCAAATCATATCATGTCAGTGGTGTGGATAGGGCTTACAAATAGGAGGACTGTAAGCCTTATATAAACTATTGACTTTAAGAGACAGCTACTCAAATGTAAAAATACTTGATAGCCAATTAACCGGGACCAAAGTTGTTGCAACTTTGTTGCTCGAATTATGCAAGTTCTAGATAGATAATTAGTGAAAGATTGTAGAATCCACTAGCACCATGCAATCATTAAAACAAAACACAAATAAGGAGAAATTTATACAAAGTTACCACCTTGGATGAGGATTTCCTTTGACCACCTTCTGCCCATACTTGCGCCACCTATAGCCATCATCTAAAAGATCAACTTCACTTTTTGTTTGCACAATAATTTTTGGTTCTGTGACAGTCTTGTGTCTGAGAGTTACCTCAGATGCACCAGCATCTGTGATCCTGCACACCAAGGAATTTATTTCTCCAAGAAAAAAAAAAAAAAAAAAAAAAAAAAAGAAAAAGGTAAAATGATGATTAGGTACAGTGAGAGACTGAGAGCATGCCTTCTCTTTGGGTTTGGCTCATCAAGATCTCCCTCTCCTCTTGCTTCCATGTCGCCTTCTTCCTCACTATCACTCGATCCAGGTAACTTAGGGGGCCCTGCTCCAGTAGACTCCTGATCTCCTTGAGGAACTGAATAAGCCAGCACTGTTTCACTTGATTTGTTCCAATTTCCGGCCAGACTTTGAGGACCCAGATCTGGCTTAGCTTGAGAATTCATATTTCCATTTAGACCATTACCTTCTTTTGCACGCCTATTGGATTGAGGCAGTTCATGATTATGCTGGCCTTTGTAGATAATTTCAGTTACTTGGCCATCAGGGGAACGCTCAACCTTCTTTTTGACAGGGCAATTCAGATGTGTACATTTGTAATAGCTTCGTGGATATTCACTGCCCTTCACCTGCTTCTGCCCATATTTACGCCAGTTGTAGCCATCATCAGCAGGCTTATCAATGGCAATGGAAGCAGGTTGGTATTTCCTATCAGAATGAGAGGCCTCGGATGACTCCATCATTGAACTTCTAGGGTCTGATGTTGATGGTGCCATCTGCAGGTGTGAAGCTTCACTTAGAGTAAAGGATGGATCATGTGTCAGTGACTCTGTCGGATCTGCTACTGAAGAAGATTGATATTCAGATAGCATTTGTGATTGGGCTAGTGCAGCTTGAGCTGTAACCTGTGCCAAGGCCTGCTGATGAGACATTCCAAAGGGGCTCTGCATGGTTTTTGAGGAACAAGAGTATCATAACTGGTACAAAAATAGGCCATTGCCTTTAAGAAAAATAAATGATATTGAAACTGTAGCAATAAGGCACCGAACAGTATCACAAATGCATGCTGCCTTGAGGGACACATTTCCCCTATTTTATTCACTTGGATGGCTGAGGTAATCAATATTGTCCTCAGCTGCAAGATTTGTGAGATGAAACTAAATTGGCAAAGTCCTCTCTCCTCAACAAAAGATAAAAGTTATCTGGAAGGAAATGGTTGTTTTTCAACAATCCAAAAAATTCAAGACCAGCCACTACAACTCACCTCACCTTATAGCTTTCCACATTTCAACAAAATTAAAAAATAAAAATAAAAATGAGGAAAAAAGAAAGATAAACTAAGGGCATCCCGATTACAGATATGCTTACTTGGTTACAGGCATTCTACCGTGAATTTTAACGGTATAATCTAAGGGTCTCTTAATTGTCCTGCGAAATTCAATTTCTGTGCTTCACATTGTAGGTAAGAATATTTGAACTTAAAACCTATCCATAGTATCGAGCTTAAATAAACCTGTTTCAGTTATAACTCAAAGCCTTGACACCGTTGCTCACAATCTTTTAAGTATAGATCTCAATAAAATGCATTACACCTAATCCAATTCTTGAACTGACGAACGCAACCTCAATGGCAACATCAACTACCACCCCCATATCTTATCCCCAGCTATAAGCCTCAACACACTACTCTCGACGCAACAAGCATTAGGCAACTCTAAAAAGCACTCTCCCAGATTTAGAAACGACCAAATTATTAAAGATATAATGAAAATCAGACCAGACCACTATTAATTCACGAGAATTGATTCAATTACCAGCGGGGAGAAGAACCCGGGGGAGTTCAGCAAGCCAGAGGGGCTCAACCCGGGTGGAATTGTGAACAATGATGGCTGAGAAACCACCAAATTCATCGGCCTACTTTGCTTAAACCCAGAAGCCGAATCGGGACCCCGTTCCTTTGCGGAATTACCGGTGGAATTGTCGGTATAGAAGCTAGGCCTCGCAAGCGGAGAGGCCATGGCTCCGGCAAGGAGCTGAGAGAAGGATCGGCAGCCAGAGTCCGGGTAATTATCGGAGAAGAAGCTGGAGACCAGAGTCATGGGTCCGGGGCTGGCTCCGGACCCACCGGTGAAGAAGGTCTCCATGGATGGACGCGGTGGGAGCGTTATCGTAGGACGTGATGGTGCTGGTGCCGAAGAAAGTCTTGCAGAATCTTCCTTCTCTGCCATAGTCCCTCTCTCTCTATCTCTGTCTATGTGTGTATATGTGTATATGTAGATGAAGTTCTCACTCTAACCCTCTATTCCTCTCTGTCTGCAAATTTCGCTCCGTCAAACCGAGTCTGTCTCACCCTTCAATCCTCTCTATAACTCTCTTTCTTTCTAGCCATAACTACAACTAGTTCGGTTGTTCTTTGGGCGTTGGTGACTGGTGAGAAATGGGAGTGGAGGGCAATGTTAGTTGTTTGCTTTTGTTGTTTCGTGCCATCTTCGTACTTCATGAACCATCCCACTGGAAAGTCTACGGGGCAGAAACTGAAAACGACCCTTTTCTCTTTCTTTTCCTTTTTTTATATTTTTTTAATTATATTTTTTTCTTTTCTCTTTCAGAAATATTTAGTTAGTTTAACATTTAAAGGTTTTTACTGAATTTTTTTTAATAAAGTAAATCATGGCTTAATATAAGGCTGTATTTAGATTAAGTTTATAAAATACGAAGGCTGTACGGTAACCCAAATTGCAGATTCTAATTTAAAGTGGCTTCTATTTTTTCCTCTTCTCTTCAAAACTTTTGCTTCAAAAAAATTGTAGAACTTACGTCGAAATTACGGGCACGCCGGGCAGATTTAAATGAGGACGAAATATATGGGTTTTTCGAATTTCGATTAGACTTGTTGCCCAGCACGACCGGCACCTGGACCAACTGCACATAACCTTTTCCATCTCACACGTGTTTCCTTCTCTATCTATATGTGAAAAATTTTATTCATCATTTACAAATTACACACAATACTTTTTTTCTATTATCAAATATTTAATATAAAGATAATGAATAAAAAAATTTAATTAATTTAATAAAAATAAAATTAAAAATAATGTATTCAGTTACTTTTGTATATTCTTGTATACACTCTTGTGCATTAAAAAGAAATTGATCCAACCAATCATATTAATAGAGTAAACAGAGAGTACACAAAAATGACTATATGTAGTATTATTCTAAAAAAAATATGGTGTATAATATGTAAAAATGATAAGTAGTAAAACTCTTTCTATATATATATATATAATTGTTACATATATAAAAAGATTACACAAAATTAAATCATGTAAGTTTATCATATCCATTAAATTTAATTTACAACAAAAATAATTTTACAATCTGAAGTAACATATCAAATCATATCAATTTATAAATTTATTTTTATATAATTCCATTTGCATCTAAAGTATTATATGTGTATATATATATATATTAATTATTGCATATCTTTATTTTCTTCTAAGTCGAAGTCATGTTAAGTTGGACTTAAAAAAAAAAAACGACAAGTCTATAAAGCGGAAATGCTGATAATAAAAAAATTAAAAAATTAAAAATAAAAACTTCTTGGGCCCAAACATCACTCGAGTCATTAACTATGATGGGTCAAGTCATCTATCATGGGCCCACTACGAATTCTCTGATATCTATTTATTTATTGGCCCAAATTAATATCTAGTGGGAAGTGGGGAACCTATCACTTCCCACTACTAGATATTTTCATTATTTTTTGACATAAAACCATTTTAAGAAATATATATTTAAATTCTTTATTATTTAATCAAAATCCTAAAAATTGTCTCGAAACAGAATAAGTAAGACAAATGACTTGAGCACATAAGCTTTAGTCTCGGATTTCTCAATGAGAAAACTGTCCAAACAAATAGAAAAGCATAGAAACTCATATGGTGTTAACGGGAGTTTTTAAAGAGAAATATTAAAAATAAAATGTTATAATACGATAGATTGATCGAATGCTGAAAATTTTTAGGCTTTTACGACTCCATTCACAATTCTATAGTATTAATTAAATAAAACTACGTAAATACTTTTATGAGTAATTTATTAGGAAAATATGGTTAAAAAGAACCATTCTCCATTCGACTTAAAAAAGGAATATTTACGATGATATTGAGGTATGCACAATGATAATTACAATTAGTTGAGCAGCAGCTCCAGCCTCGAAGCCTTCCACATCGTGGGTGCAAACCAGTCTCACCATCTCCTGCCGACAGAACTCCTAAATGGAGTGACTTGTGGGCATCCCATGTGCATTCCGCCTGGCATGAAATATAACCAAGTTGTTCGACAGGAAAGTGGAAAGGAATATTTACGATGATATTGAGGTATGCACAATGATAATTACAATTAGTTGAGCAGCAGCTCCAGCCTCGAAGCCTTCCACATCGTGGGTGCAAACCAGTCTCACCATCTCCTGCCGACAGAACTCCTAAATGGAGTGACTTGTGGGCATCCCATGTGCATTCCGCCTGGCATGAAATATAACCAAGTTGTTCGACAGGAAAGTGGAAACCGCTTCAATGTACATTTGTGGTAACTTCCACCGGTAGCTGTTAAAGTAATATCCTAATTTACTTATGAAAGCACAAAAAGAAAAAGAAAAAAGGGACTAGAACCTAGCCAGCCGTATCTAGTATGGTAACGTATCACTGCAATATCACTAGTTAATGGTATTCCCACAAGCACAATTTGATTTGGAGCGAACGTGCTTAACCCTCCAAAAACTGAAGCAATCAAGCATGCCAGACATATATGAAAGCCTCCAGCTATATACATATATGCTCAAATGGAGAGTCAAATTTGAAACCTCCAGCTATATACTCATTTTTGTCCAACTCAATTCGTCATGCCACAACATTACCAGAAGATTCCATGGAAAATGAATTAGAGAGAGACCAACTGCCCAAGAAGACCAAGGGACTATTAAACATCATTTTTCTTTCTCATAACGAATCCATTCACCATTTGTTCACTCGAATCCAACTATAACTACAACCAGAAGATTTTACTCTCGAGTGATGCATGAGTTTTCGTACTTCAGCGGCATCATCCCAATAACCCCACGTAACCAACACATTTGACAGAAGAACATAAGTTGCAGGATCATTGGGGCATAACTCCAGGAGCTTCTTTGCAGAACGTGGAGCAATTTCCTTGTTTCCATGAACACGACAAGCACTTAGCAGAGCTTTGTAGACAGATGGTCCTGGGTCTATTGGCATACTATTGATAATGGCTTCAGCCTCCTTAAGATTCCCAGCTCGACCAAAATGATCAAGGATTGTAGCATAATGTTCCAGTTTGGGAGGTTCAACCAATTCATCGTTTATCATCAAATTAAAGTACTCAAGTCCTTTGACCCACAAACCAGCATGACTGCAAGCAGTGAGTACAATCAGGAAGGTGGTACTATTTGGTTTGATGTTAGTTCTTCTCATCTGTTCAAACAATTGAACAGTCTCTATACCATATCCATGATGAGCACATCCAGAAAGCATAGAATTCCAGGAGATAACGTCATGTTTGCCACCTGAGAAAAATACTCTCTTTGAATCATCAATGATGCCACATCTTGCATACATGGCAATAAGCCCATTTTGGACATATAAATTTGCAGCATGCCCACTTTTGAAAATAAGAGCATGGATCTGCTTCCCCTCTTCAAGAGCCGAAATAATTCCCACTGCTTTTAGAACGCTTGTAAATGTGAAGAAGTCCACATCAATAACGCCCTGCCTCATTTCAAAGAAGCATTTCAGGGACTCCTCAACATATCCTAAATTGGAAAACCCAGCAATGGCTGCATTCCAGGAGATTTGATTCCATCTTGTGACACTTGAGCATATCTTCTGAAAGTCCTCCAAGCTACCACCACATTCCGAATATGCAACCATAAGGGAGACATTTATATATGCATTAGACTCAAAACCATCCCGAATTATTCGGCACTAAATTTTCTTGCAACGATCCAAACAATTAGGCCTAGAAAATGAACTTAGCAAACTATTATAGGTCATGTAACTTGGCTTAAGATCCAAACACAACATTTGTTTCACTAACAGCATTGCCTCATCAGGTTCTTGATTCTGAGCATAGCCAATAACCTTGGAACTCCAAGTTAAAATATTTTTATCCAACATCTTATCAAAAACCTCCCTCGAATCATCCACACTCCAGCACTTCGCATACACATCGATCAAACCTGTCCCCACAGCAACATTATCAATAAACCCCACTTTTAAGCTTAGACAATGCACCTGAGTTCCAAGCCCTCTCGCTTCCAATTGGGAACAACCTACCAAAACCGCTGAGACACTGAATGGTGTTGCAGTTATACCCACTCGTAGCATCTCCAAAAACATATTAATAGCGATTTCAGGGCACCCAAAATGCAAATAACTAGAAATCAGGGAATTCCAAGTGACTGCACTTTTATGAGGCATTTCATCAAACACCTGTCGAGCACTTGAAATTTCACCACATTTACCGTACATATCTACTAGAGCACTGCATATATAAATATTTAAACTGAAACCCATTTTGATAATAGGTGAATGGCATTGGATTCCTAGAGCAATATCTCTCAATATGGCGCAAAAGGATATGAATTTGTTGATGATGTGTGAGGTGGGTAAAGATCCATGGGTTTGAAACTAAACCAATAGGTCCAAAACAACTGGTCTTGATGACTCCTCCTGGCGACCAGAGATTTGATCGTTGAAGCATACATAATTGTCTTCAGGTCGTATGTCACTGTGGAAAGTGTGGGTCATTAGAGCAGGGAAAAGCACCCGGTTAGCTGTCTTGGCTGCTTGCCACAATTTGCATCCTACATGAGAAGTGGACAATCGCAAGCTCATCCTAACCAACTTCTTAATTCTTCTCGATCTTCATTCTTTACAAATATGAAGCCACTCCCAATAAAGTAAGGAACTGATGAACTTCATTCAATTTTTAAAAAAAAAGAAAGAAGAGAGAGCATGTCTTGCGAACCAGTAACACCATACAACAAAGATATCTACAAAATATGAAGTAATGTATGTGTAATTGTGGTGTTGAGAGCACTGAGCAACCCCAACCACGGTTCTATGTGACGCTGGGATTGACAACAGAGGAATGTGGGTGGCTGTAGGATGAAAAGCACATTGCTCGCCTTGACAATTGCTGTAAACATTGCTTATGATGGCAGTGGCGATGAATAAACCATAAGAATCTATGTAATCAGCCTTTACTTTTGTAAGAAGATAAAAAAATTTACAGCTAAATGAGCAAATGGGGCGGGAAAAGAGGGAAACCTTGGAGGGTTGGCTTGAGAGGCTCGAATATGATGCTTGAAATCATATGAACCCGCTGTTGTAGACACCCTCATCGCTCTAGTTCCTACCAAGTTTAATTATTTTTCCCTCCTTCTTTTACAGAGGCGCACCAAATGTTCGTTCCAATTTTTTTTTTTCCCTTCACAACTGAAGCTCATGCTCTCGCTGATGGCAACGATGAAAAAGAACGGTGACGGGGTATCACGGATGATTCGGAACGTAATAGCGGTATTAAGGAGTTTGCCGCAATTGATAACGGGCCGAGCTTGCCGCTTTCTTTTGAGATTGTAAAATCTTGAAGAGGCCCAATTCAGCCCACGACCGAGCTTGCGGCCCAGTACCATCTGTGGCGATTGAGGCGAAACACTCGATCTTATAACATTGCACAAACAACTGTTGCAAAAAAAATTAGAGATGATCTTATTCTTCGGTTGCAAATTCCTTATGTTTATTAAAAGAGTAATGTTATATATAGTTTTAAGGTTTATGAGATTTGCGTATTTCTTTTAATAAAAATTGAGTCCACATCCACTATTAAAAATAAATAAATTGTTTTACATAGGTCTTAAATTTATCCATTTTTTTTAAATAAAATAATACAAAAAATTTGCACATCTTAAAATTATATAAATAAACAAAACCGCTACAGGTACCCGGGGTTGGGTACCTTTGGTGTAATCGGCTGATGTGGCCGATATATAAAAATAAAAAAATAAAATCAGTCTCTCAAGAAACTCAGAGAAATCTGCACTCAAGAAGAAAAACGTCTTTTCAAGAAACCAAGTCGAATTTGTGCCCAAGAAAATTTCTTATAAGACTTTTATCCCAACTCCTGTACACCCAAAAGAAAATTTATCATCACTTAAAAAATTCCTTCACTTTCATAATCTTTTCCCGATTTCCAGATAACCAAACATAAAATATCGAACCCTTCCAGAAATTTCAAGGAGAAAAAATAAAAGAGAAAAATATTTTACCGTTATTTTATTACCGATCATGTTGAACTTTGAAGATAGGATGAGAATTTGCAATATAAAATACTCACTTGTGGTTGTAGAGAAGGCAATCCACGATCTCACCGAAGAGAAAAGAGACAATCTTCAGACAGATACAGAAAGAATTAACGAAAGCTTCGGGAAGGAGATGATAAAGCTTGATCTTAGAGAGAGAGAGAAGCTTCAGTGAGAGAAGCAGTTATTATGTGAAAAATCAGTATTGGGTTTTGTAACAAGGAGATGCAGATGAATAATAAGGCTGAGTTCTTGGAGAAGATTTAGCAGTTCAATATGATGTATCTGAATAATTACTTCAAGCTTTGATAAGTTATTTTGTCTTGGAGAGAATGGAGATTCGAAGCTATGAGAAGTAGATTATTATCCTGTTTGCTCTCTCTGTGACAAAGGGAAGGGGGGAGAACTGGTGTATACGAAACACACCATTTCATTTGTACACGTGGAGGGACATGTACGTAGGGGTACCCATTGCCGAGTGCAAATCGACTTTTTGATAAATAAAAATTCTATATATAGTTACTTTTACGTATTCTTTTGTACACTTTACTGATGTGATTGGTTGAGTATTAACAAAAAAATTGATACAACTAATCACATTAATGAAGTGTGCATAAAATACACATAAATAACTGTACGTAACATTATTACCCTTAGACAAATTATTTCTCAAATTAAAACTATGAACAGAACCTTGCATATATATAGCATGTACATTTCAAATTTGAAATGACAAAATATTCGGTGTTTCTATGTTTAGGAACTGGCAATCAATTTCATGCCAGCCAATTGATGATCTCAAGTACGAAAAAGCAAAACTTCACAGTTCATGATCATGTTGTTCTCACGATGTTCGACACGCTTCATTAATTTCCTCAAAAGGCAACTGCAGCTACATATATTACCATACATATATTGATATATCATCACCCATGAATTCTTTCCTAACCCTTCAATATTATATGTATTTATTATATAATAGTGGTGATTCCTTTCCTCGACACGGTACCATATATATAATTATATCATTAAACGATCGAGCGATATTCATCATGGTTTGAGCAAGAGGCCGCCGACCGATATAAAAGCAATGGAAAGAGTAGTGATGGAGATCAGGATCAATGGGGCGGGTTTATTCGTTGGAGAAGCATTTTCGTTTTGAGCAGAAGCAGGCGCTGGACTCGGCACTGGGGCTTGATCTTCCACGTTAACAGCAACCTTCATTCCATGATAGCAATAGCCTCCGCTGGATAGGAAGTAATACGGCCTTGCTTCTTTCACTTGGAACACGTCTCGACCGCCTCTCGTAATGTTGTTTATGAAACCTTGGTCATTACAGTTCTCATAACTTGTTTTGTTCACCTCCAGAACATTATAGTAATGCTTGTCAAAGATGAAATCTTGAGAAACCAAACATAAATTAATAACGTCGTACATTAATAATAAACCCAGCAGCCCAAAAATTAATCATGTAAATTAAGACCAAAACATGACTAGCATAAACTGAACAACTCAAATAATGAGAGAGAGTGAGAGAGATCAGGGAGATTACAGAGCCAATCGCCAACGTAGATATGCTGATGACTGGACCAGACAGTGTAGTTTACGTTCTGATTCCACCCTTGTACTCCTCCAACCCGAATTAGAATCGCCAGAGCGCACGTTTGCCACCCCATTATCATCAACACCACCATTATCCCCTTGAAAGCTCCTCCTTTCCTGGCCAAACCCTCCATCTCTTTCACTCACTCACTCAATTTCTCTCTCGATGATCCCTCTGCATCCCAACACACGAGGAGTCTATTTAAAAATATCGGAGTACTTGTAGGAGCGAATCAAAATCGGAGATACGGGCTGGGTTTAACCTCAAAACGGTAAACAGAGTCAATCAAACGTAAATCTGCATGGTTGGCAACGGTGAGAACCCACTTGTACACGTGTGTCATAACCCATTTGATGCGAGATTGCGTACAATGCTTTAAAGGGGATAGTTGGACACATTAATCATGTGATCAGAGGGGTTAAAATTCTGCGTATGGTTACCTTTTTATGGCAACTGATCAGAAGATAAGAGTTTGCTTCCCTTGCCTTGCACTAAGAAGCAAAAGGGAAAGGAATTTGCTAATAGGTATGCGATCTGGGTTTCTTGCATTTAAAACGTAGGTGGGGGTGGTGGAGGATGATTAATTAGCTGTATCTCGTGGATTTGAACGAGGATATTACGGATGTGAGTTTTCTTTTACGAATCAATTAGTGGGCAAATCGGAATTCATATTAGCTATAACAATTAAATATTTTTTATGCATTCCTTTCATATTATAATCCATTAATCAGTTTTCAGGGCTCGATTGTTTTTGTTTTCCTAAATTAAGATCAATTGTTTAAATTCTACTCAGTTTTGAGTTTTAAAACTTTTTATATCAAGAAGCATGTTGCTGCCTTAAAGACAAGATGAAATGAAAAAAGCTACAACAACTTCCTACTATTCACACAATCTCCATACGCCACACTTTTTTTAATTTTTATTATTTTTTTCTTTTGTCAAATATTTAATATATGGATAATGAATAAAAGAATTTAATTAGTTTAAAAAGAATAAACTAAAAAAATATATATTAAAAAATTTAAAATTTTTTAAAAAATATGGTGTGTGGGAGTTGAGTAGCATTATTAAGATGAAATGGAGCATTTTTTGCCATGAAATCATGATGTCATTTAATCGAGTAAAGTAAAACACTTTTTATTTGTGCAATTTCAAGTGGCAGCATAGGACCAGGATGGCCTGGATCCTCTCTCTCTCTCTCTCTCTCTCTCTCTCTCTCTCTCTCTCATGCTAGCCCTTGGATGAGTATGATATATTTACATCAATATCAATATGAGCCATGTTTGGGTCATAAAAGGAAGTAGCAGCAGTACATTCCAAGGGGGGAAAATTGGCAAGGTAAAACAACCACGTGGTTCAAGGCCCCACAAATCCATTTGATTCATAAACTTGCAAACAGATCCACAAATTACAAGAAAAAAGAAAAGAAAAGAAAAGAAATGCTCCTCAGATTACGCATCTGAATCCCCCAACAAATAAAACCATTTCGCTCTTCTTCTTTTTTAAAGAAAAAAAAAACCATTTCATAGTGTTACAGTCATTATGTCGGACAACTCAGTCACTACCTAATCAGTAACAACACCCAATTGAAAACTTGAAGGCCAACTACCATGAAAAGAAACAAAATAAATTACCCCACAAAAGAAACACCAAAGAGGGAGACAACTCAATTCCTTTCACAAACTGGCTAAAGACTGTCTAAAAGTAATTTTGATACCTTCACGAAAATGCTAAATCTTGAAGATCAACATGCTTAGTACCTGAACCGGAGAAATGCATCCCATACTGCTCCAATGGCAAAAACCATTGGCAAAACAATCTTGCTTCTGGAAGTTAAACTAGGGGAACTGCTCTTCTCGTTCAAAGGGGTAGATGTGGGAGGAGGTGGCAGGTTTTCCACACGTATAGCTAGCTTCATTCCTCCATAGCAGAAACCCTTGCCACTAATGATGTAATAATGTCGAGTCACATTTAGTGGAATCACATCCCTTCCAGCTCCAGTAGTCCAATTGTGAAGAGGATGATCTGAATTGCATGTCTCATAGTCCGTCTTGTTCACCTCTAGCACATTCATCTGGTTCCTGTCATACACAAAAACTGGAGAAAACAACAGTTACCCAACAGCGTTAAATGGTCAGATAGCCAAATTTCGATGTGGGTTAATGGAATCGAAAGTAACCAATCCTATGACTTAATAGTTCAGCAACATTATATAAACGAAATAACAGAAATTCTAGCAGAACAAGACAAGGTGAATATTACATATTTAAGAAAAATAACATGTGTTAATAATCGGGAGAAAAGTTACAGTTCGTACACGAATCCATCCTTTTAGAGCATTAGAATCGGAAGAAAAGTGATTGAAATGGTTTGCTTGTGCCAAATGTTACAAGTAGATAGTCCCGCCTTAAAATTCAGCCGCAAGCATAATGGCTACAAGACTGTTCAGACTCACAAATTCAAACAAGGAAAGCCAACAACCGAATCCTAGTACCAATAAAAAAGAACGACAATGAAAGTAATATCAAGATCCAAAAAGAAGGAGATTTACAATTAATTAAAAAAAAAATACCCAAGGAAAAGTTCGTAAGAGTAAAGATGGGTACTTTATACATTTCACACCAACAGAAGCCAATCCAAGCAAGTTCAAGAAAGTAAGGAAAATGAAGAGCTGTTCCACACAGTAATCCTCAATTAAGAACTATCTTTGTCCGTAGATCCAAGCAAGGACGGTGAAAGAACAAAGCAATAAAGAACTCAAAACACAGAAAACAATTGAATTTGAGTGCCGGTATAAGCCCAGCAGAGACAAGGAGCCTTGAATTTTAAGTTTCACATACAAAAAACAACAATTAAGCAGAAATAATAGTAGCACAAGACAGATAAAAAGAACAAGTACTCCACAACCCAGTTAGATCTGTCTAATTTACCTGCAACATCCTGCAAAACCACACTAAGATTTGAAGGACGTAATGTGAGCTATGAAATACTGTTAGAGAGCAAAGGAAGCTGTACTTAGGACAGAGTAGATCTAAACTTAAACGCGTGCACGCACATAGACACTCACATAGAGAGAGAGAGAGAGAGAGAGAGAGAGAGAGAGAACTTACACAGCCAGTCGCCATTGTAGAAGTGCTTGTCCTGAGCCCAAATAGTGTAGTTAACATTGGTGGTCCAACCCATGTTCGCTCCCACAGTCCAGCGAGTAGCCGAGACTCCCGGTACCATTACCACCACCGCGCACATCATCACCACCGCCATGGTCAGTGGCCCATACACAGTCCCTCTTTTCACTCCCTCCATTGCGCTCTCTCGCTCTCTCTCTCTCTCTCTCCAAGTCTCTCTGGAAGGCTCTCTGTCTCTCTCACTATATTGGGTTTTTTTCTAATCTATTGGGTTTGGCTTATTACCGTTACTTCCATATCCGCTACAGTACAGTCTCCGTCTGTTTGATGGATTACATTCTAAATTAATTACTATTTTACAGTTTTGTTCGTTCATATTGTATACATTTGCAAGTTCGAAATTTCCTTAAAATTCATTTTATTTTTTATTTTTTAAAAGATAAGTGTTTTAGTTATAAAGAGATTTCATAAGAATAAATTCATAAATTAATATATCTTGATATAATACATTAGATTACAAATTAATTTTTATTATAAAGTATTTAACGTATTATATAAAATTATATTAATTTGTAAATTTATTTTTATAAAATTTTATTATGACTGTTAACACTTTTATTGTTAAAGCAAATAAAGAAGTGCTATAAACTGAAAAATAAAAAAATAAAAAAACAACTCTTACCTTTTATGAAGTGAACATTCAATTTGCTTTACAATCAATAATCAAGATAGAAAAATATTTCCTTCTTCCCATGTTTGGGGAATTCTTTTTATAAATAAAATCCTATTTAAGAACGAGCGAGGTTTCTTTGAAAGAAAACTTTTTTATTTATATATATAAATGCTCCATATGGGTTACCCGTGATCTTATGTAAGAAGTATGTGGCGGATTTTAAATGAACTGTACAAGACTTGAGAGCACGAGTTTCGATGTCATTGTGGTACCGATTTAAATTGGAGATGGGTAGGGAAAGGGCCACATCTTTATCATTGAGTTGTTAATTATAGTTTAACTACAATTATAATGGTCACCAAGCAAACAGCACATGAAGTGAACAAAATAAGCAAAATAATTTTGGCTTGTTTGGGTAGATAGATGCAAGATGGTGGGCTAATGAGCCTGTCTCTCAATTTGATAAAAACTGGAGCTCATGGAACCTCACCCACGGTAGTTGTTATCATTGTGCCGAACACGCCATTAGAAGCTCATGTGATTGTCTCAAAAGGCCAAAAGCTGGTTACAAGAATCATCATAGGAAAAGGAAGATAAAACAAATGGCCAAGTCTAATCGATTGTGGAGATGGTCTCATGTCTTAAAGAAGAGGCGAGGGATAGGGTTGCAATTAGTCATGGATTTGTATCTAGCTTAAGACCAGTAACAAGACAGAGCAAACGAGGGATGTATCATGTATATTATTGGATACATGCAGAAGCAAGCACCCCATTCACAAAATTATATCACAGTTCATAATCAAAGCGTGTCTGAGTCTCTTTTACCTACAATACTCACAAATACAACCATCAAAAGCCCCTATCCACACACAATTTTTTTTCCTTTTTATTCGAACTCTCTATTCAATCTAACCTTCTGAGTAGATACTCAACTTGAACTTCCTTTGTTAATGGCATGATCCAGTCACCATATAAATCAGCCACTAAGCTTGGTACTATTTTATATATCGGTTCAGCTTCAGCTACATCTTCCTCTACATTCAGTGTCACCTCCCGGCCATAAGCTTTGGCCTTCATTTCTACTCTCCTTTTGATTAGGTCTTCCACTTTTGGATATGTCAGCATATCCATCAGTTTTTGTCTGTCCTGCAAAATCCAATACACCACCCCGGAAATAAAAAAAAAGGAAAAAGAATAGAGTGATGGAGTTAGAAACCATTTAAACGATACCCACGAAGTGCATTGCACAGGAGTAGTACAGCAAGAAAGATTATGTACCTGTGCTCTAATGGCAGCTTCATAGGTACCTGGAGAGGCTTGAAATTTGGCCTCTGCAACAAATTTACCATAATGGATTCTTTTTGAAAGAGCCTGCAATCACAATAACCATGCATCAATGCAGAGAGAGAGAGAGGGAGACAGAGTGTTGATCATAATGATCAACGATGTAATGAATGATGTTGATAAACATGTTTTGGGGTTTACCTACAATGATAAGCTATCCACATAAAACTACATCTGTGATGATTGAACAATCTACATAATTAGGCAACACATGTTTTGGGCTTCAGCTGTGTCGGCAACTGGGATTGAGAGATGTTTTGGTAGAGTCGGACTCAATGGTCATAGTTGGGCGGCTGGCGTCGGGAGTGTGTAAATATTGGTTCCTTTGGAATTTTTGGGAGGAAATTACAACTATTGTGGAGGAGCTTAATGTTCGCTTTCAACACACTTTTAGAGAGGCAAATATGGCTGCAGACTTTCTGGCTAAACAAGGCACGCAAGGAATTAATTTAGATTTTCGTGATGACTCCTTTTTGCATGGTCCTATTCAGGGCATTCTTCAATTGGATAAACTTGGTGTTCCTTTTATTCAATGTTGAATTTTGTTTTTGGGTTGTGGGATTGATTGTTGGGTATTGGGGAATCTTTATCCCTGAGGTTTAAGATTTCAGGGTCTTTGTTTTTTTTTTTTTTTTTGGGTATTCCTCTGCCATAAGTGAGGGCTTTTTAATAAAAGTGGGAATGGGTCACTTTTGGATATGTGACCTCGGCTCTATAAAAAAAAAAAAAAAGGCTACACATGCAAAAAATAATTTGAGGGGACTGAAGAATAAGTTGGTTGGGACCATCACTCTGAATTTCCCACAATGAATGAATCTAGAGAAAAAGGAGCATATCAAAATTGTGCGTTCTTTGCAAATCTACCTAAAACGTACATTACTGCACATGAGAAAAGTAAGTGGATGATAGGTTAATATATTGATCTCCAAATATGTAAGGAATGAAAATAACCAGCATAATTTGGGAAATTAAGGCAATTTGACTTGCACTGCTTGATTTACCAGTGGTAGTGAAGCAGTAACAATTAAGACCATGGATGAAATTAACACCAAATAAAGTATACAAGGGTGCATGCCCCCGCATGCGCGCACACACAGAGACATCAAGATACAAGGGGGCAAATATAGCAAAAGACTCGAGATGGATAAGATCATTAATTCAGACGATGATAAAGACAGAACAAGTCATACCTCATTCATGCTTACCATGGTATAATTCATAATAATTATAGTCATCCAAATTCATTTTGAAACTTGCTAAAACATAGATGATTTTAATCAAAATGCATACCTGCAAGCACAGTGTGTCACAAACAGCTGCTGATCCGCAGTTGCCATCATCTCCTTCCTCCACTAATCTTGGTATAAGATCTCTAAAATACATGTCCCACACTTTATTATTTATATTAATTGAGTCGGCAAAAGGATGTAGTACCTGTTTGCAAGTCAGAAACAGGTTCAAAATGGAGGAGAATAGAGAGAATATGAAAAAATGGCAGCAGTTATATTAATAAAAATCTGCTTGCAGGGAGAGAGAGAGATGTTAGAATGGTGCAATCCTTTCAGACAAACCTCAATAATAAAACGGAAGACCACTTATCTTTTCGTTAATGTTATTTGTTAAACGAAACAAGGTTGTTTGACTTTATATGAAGCAAGCAAATCTACATGGTTCTCTTCATTGTTTTCCTGTTCTCCCAAGTAATATAAGTTTTTAAATATTTCATACTAAGCTGATCTCAAGAAAATTATGGACATCTATTCTTAAGTTCTCCATGTTACAAACTTCCAAAGACAAAAGACAATATTTTCTGAGTTCAGATTTTTTTTTTTTTTTTTTAAAAAAAAAGATGTTCTCCCTGCACAGTTTCTTAAAAAAGCATAATAAAAAATAAAAGGGGAGGGAGGGATGGGGAATGCTCATCTTCTATTACCTGTGGGTATTGCAAAGGTGGCAATAATGGCTCTGGCAGCCCATCCGGGAAAAAGGGATGTTCATCAGGGCTCTTGTATCTACCCACCTAATGTGCAATGAGAAATTAATCAGAATACCTTCAATGACTATCCATTCATTTCAACCATTCCTTTTCCAGGAGTTTAACATACCTGAGCATGAAGTTTTTCAGTATTTTTGATCATGTATTCAACTAAAGAGCCATGGAACCCATCCATGGAGAAAGCATTAGAATCGTACGTCTCCATGTTATAACAATATTGAGCTCTCTCTAAAAGGCAAAATATAATGCTATCCTCTTGTCGAATTAAGGAACATCTTATACCCTCCAGTGTCAAGTTCTCACTCTCGTCCACCCTTTTCTTGATCACCAATGGCCTAAATTAAAAGACAGCCTAATTTAGAATCTGAACCTCTGAAAAAGAGAAGCAATGTGCTCAAATCCTGCCACTGGACACCAATAATGTCTTCTATAATATGCATAATAGACTTGAGTTCCAGCAATAATTTTGTATGAATGCACAACTATTGCTGGAAGACAAGCTAGTAGCAACAGAGTGAAGCATCAAAAATAATTTGAAGCAAGACAAGTTGCCATCTGGTTTATCATTGAATCCCACAAACAAATCAGGGAACTGATAAAAATTAAGCAATTTTTTTTTTTAATTTATAAGTAAAATTAAGCAAGTAATTCAGGAAAAGTTTTAACCCAATCAATAGAAAAAGGATGAAGCCACTTTTTCCATGCATTTTCTCCAGGGGTGGAAATGGATGTATGGTTGGTAGGCTGAAAAAAGTTCAGATATTAAAAAAAATGATATTTTTTTGTAAGGGAAATTCTATGGAAATTAACTTTACCCCCCTATTTTTTCTTTAATTCCCCCCCCCCCCCCCCCCCCCTAAAAAAAAAAAAAACTAACTTTCTGCTTTCATCCCTGTCTGCCTTATTAATAAACGGGTCATTATAGGGAGACCGATGGTCTACCGATAGAATGACTGATTTATTTATTTATTTTTAACCTTAAGAAATATTTTTTTAATATTTAAGAAAATAAAAAAAACCAATTCAATACATTTCTTAACATTTAAAGCAAAAAACAAAAAATAAAAATGCACCTATCGGTGCAAATGCTCGGTAGACCATCGGTCTACCTAGCATTTCTCTTAATAAATTATTAGTAAGCTTTAGGATTTTACTGTATAAGATCATTCCTTGTACCTTTTTCTTTGAATGAATGAATTCATACCAAACGGAAGTGCTAGAAGTAGCCCTAAAAATAAGGAGCGCCGGTTGCAGACAAGAGACTAAATCAAATCCATATCTACTTACTCGTAAACAAGGTTACGAACAACTAGAGCAACATCGATCCACCAAAAAAACAAGCATGAAGCATCTAATGTAAGTTTAAATCGAGCATCTTCTAAAATTGGTACTTTATCAGCCGTTCAGAATAATTTTTCTTCTTTTAAATTTATGAATCTCATTCGGATGCAGATCTGATCATTCATAATGATGGTTAGATGTTATTTATGCATGCAGGTAGAAAACATTATACAGTGAACATGAAAAAACAAGACAGGCAAGTCGGATCATAAGGCAAGATATACAACAATTTCCATGAACAGTATAACAATAAATTCTCGATAACCAGGAAACAGCAGAGAAAAATAATAGATGCCTATTTCAATAAAAGTAACAAAAACGATATTAGAAGCAAAAACCGACAGATAAATATTTTTTCCGATCCCAGAAATAATGAATTCCAAAGAATCACGAGATGGGTTTCAATAATAAACTGGGTTTCACTAATAAACAAAAAGGTTGCTAATTTGGTACCCAAAGGAAGTTGCTGCGGCTTGTACTGATTGAATGCCTCTCTTCGTCAAGCTCGAGCCTTGGAACCTAAAAGAAAAACTCTGCCTGGTCTGGAGGACCATGGGGCAAATGGGTCTTGCAAGAATGGAAGCATGAGAACCAGCTCCTAACAGCTTGACCTCCATTAAATTGGAAGATAGAGCTTAGAGGGAAAAACCAACAAAACAGAGAAGCGTTACAACCCAAGACGAAAACAAGCGAAATTAACGGGAAGTTTGGCTGACAAAAAAGAAGGAATAAATAAATAAAAAGATAGTTTTGGGCTATGAGTTGGTGGTTGGTGCCGGAGGAAGGTACGCATGAGTGTTGGAATTTCGTAGGTCTCGAGTGTGGCTGTGGCAGCCATTCGCTTCGTGACCTTGAAGAAGTCCTAGACTCCTAGACGAACCCCTTTTGTGCTAATGAAATATGGTTGGGGAACTAGAGACGTGGGACGCACCAACAACCTCGTGCCTCACATGTACTCTCTATTCGTTCTCTCTGCCTATTTTTAGCCTTACGTGGGTTCTGACTCTTTTGAGTTCACTGGCCCTAGCAGGTTTGGGATATAAGATGGAGATATAAAAAAAATTTTAATTTTATTTTATTTTATCTTATTTTTAAATATAATTTAAATATAAAATTTTAAAACTAATTATTATAATTTTTTCAAATTTTTAAATAAAAAATAAAAAATTCTAATTTTTTCAAATCTTTAAATAAAAATAATACTATAAAATTATATTCTTACGATATTTTAATTTTATAATATTTTTTATTTAATTTTTTATTTTTCATTTTTTAAAATCTAAATTTACAAACTATCTCACAACTATTCACAAACTATTTTATTATTATTTACAAAATTCTTATCTCATCTCACTATTCAAATATCCCCTAACATCTTGAATTCGAGAACTACGTAATTGAGACACACCAAACAACATCATGACTAAAGTGTTTTTCCCATTCGTTCTCTCTTCTATTATTTTTCTTAGAGTAATACTACTATACCGTCCATATTTGACTACAACGTGTGCTCCTCAATACAAATTGTATTTTTTATTTCAAAATTTTTTAAATATTTTAAAAATTAAAAAAATTAATATACTAATATTTAATTTCTTAATTATTAAATAAAAAAATTAAAAAAAATATATAATCAGTCAAATTGAGGAGACAAACTCAAAAGCATAATATCATTTATTATGCATTTTTCTTTTTCTTTTTCTTTTAGCTATCCGTAGGTTTTGACTTTGAGTTCAGTAACATTTTGAATTAGACTCTTATAAATTTGATCTATTTTTCAATTCGGTCATTGAATATATTATTTCTTATATATTGTAATTGTTCAATTTGTGACTGTATTTAACATTATTTGAAATATTTAGATTTAGGATAAAACTTCTAGTAAATATATTTAAAATAATAAGATTTATATATATAAGAGTATATATAAATCATATTTTTAAAATAAATAATTTTTTTTCATTTAAATATCATATTTACTTTTTTCTTTTATAAAAAAGTAGGCGGCCGCTGTAAAATTTCTCTATTATCACGTAAGGAAAAGTGGTAGGCGGGCACGTAGGGGTGTAACCGGTCCGGTTCGGTCCGGTTTTGTACAAAATTGAGGACCGAACCTGTAACAGCCCGCTAGAAATTTAATTGTGAAATTTCTATTAACTTTAAGAACCTCGTGAAAACCCCATAAGTTTTCACGAATCCATTAATCATATAGGTTTTTGTCTAATTACATAGTTAGTGTTATTATTTACTATGGTATCAGAAGTGTGTTTTTGATTATTGGAGATAGTTAGAAGTGTCAAAATGTATTATGGTTTGTGCCATTAGACTCGGAGGGTTATTTAAAGTCTTATGGCGCAATAACATTTTTTCATATTTTCGGTCAAAACGTCTGTTTAAAACTGTAGATATTATTGGATAAAAAGAAATATCTTGAGGTAATTTTCATGAATATTATTGGGTAAAAATATTTTGAGTTGATTTTTATAGATATTATTAGATAAAATATTATGAGATAATCTTTTATAGATATTTTGGGTAGGAGAAAACTACACTCAACTCTCAACTCCAGCCTCATTTCTTCCATATCTCATCCATAATTATCTCCAGCCACCTCTCCCCACGAAATTATCTAATTACACCTTCCAATAAAAGATTATCAAACACTCTCTCTCGGACAGCTTTTAGGAGGTCTTTTGCACGCCCATTTCGAAGCTGTTGTAAGTGTTTTATCATAAAGTCTCCTTCATATAAGTTGTTCCTTTTTTAGTCTAGTTTACATGGATATCTTATTTGCCCCATTTGAAGATCATTTGGTCAGTCAAATATTGTATAAACTATAGAAATGTCATTCTGGGAGATAAACTGGAGAATATGTTATAGTTTGGAGTTTTTGACCAAGCTAATGGATAGATATTGGTCCGAAATTTTTATGGAGTATTGTTAACATGTATATGTGACTATTGGTTGAGGATTTTTGCATGATTAAAGGTTTTGATGAAAGATTTACTTAGATTTAGAAACTTAGAAACTGGAAGAAGAAAAACAGTTTCTGTTTTGAGAAAGTTTAACTCTTTGGTGGTCTAAACCTATTCTAATGACTTTAATAATTTTATTGGAGGATCCTAAGTATCTTATATACATTTTATATTATTATTTTGAAGATATTTGATGTTAGTTTCAAATATATGAAATTTTATGCAAAGAGATATTCAAACAAGCCAAAGTGTGGATATTCTTGGCTAAATTTATGTTTTGGTTAATTTCTAACCATGTGATCTTGAATTAGAAGCTTATATATGTTTTAGGACATCTTTTTAAACCATGTGATGGTTTGGTTTGAAGATCATATATTTATAAGTCATAGATCAAGATATTTATCAAAACTAGTTGAGGAAAAAGTTTCTGTTTTTGGATTAAGTGTAAAACCAAAAACTCCAAATGTTATTTTGTGATTTTGGTGACTTTGGTTTGATGATTTAAAGCATGGTTGATGTTAGGATGATATTATGAATATGTTAGAAGTAAGATTTGATTTTTTGAAACTCTTGGAGATGTTTTGATTTAATGTCAAAACTTGTGATTCAAGTGCTTGGATCTTTTTACAAAAAAGTTTGGTGTTAATTATTAGCTTTTTCTAAATGGATGTTTTAAGTATGATTTTGAACTTAGGATTGGAAGATGTTTGTTGCAAAATTTTGGTTTAAGCATGAGTTTTGAAATTTGAAGGAATTGCAACAAAAATCAATGGAAATGGCCTATGGATGTTTCGGCCATAATGTGTTCTTCATAGTTGTGTTTTGTTTTAAATTTTTCTGAGTTGATATTTAAGTTTAGGACAAAATTTACATGATGAATGTAAATTTTGGAAACTTTTGGAGTTAGTATGCAAAATCCTTAAGTTATGGGTAAAACGGTCATTTTCCCACATGTAGAGAGTAAAATGAAAATTTTACTCTTTAAGTTAGTATTTTCCATATTTCAAATTATTAGTGATTTAGTTCTAACTTTTAGAATCACTAATTACAGTTCCTCGTGATCGCACTTGAAGTTTTATAAGAAACGCGGAGATCGAGGTAAGTTAGCTTTTAACTTACTAGCAGTCTACTGTGTATGTGTGCTAAGTAAAGGAACTACAGTGTATGTATGTATGTTATCAAATATGTCATGCCATGCCAAGTTATCACGTAATTGTCTATTATACAGAATTTATTCTGTCATCAATTTTTATCTGTTACATAATATATTCTGTCATGTATTACTGTACATTACAAGTATGTCATGTTAAATATGTTGTCTGTTATATGTTATGTCATGTTATGAAATGTTTCTATCTCAAGTTGGTCATGTATTTCAAGTTATGTTCAAATCACGTTATGTTACGTTAGGGCTTCAATCCTTTCGTATTCCAGTCACGTTTCATATTAAGTTTGTGTAGAATACATGGGGCCACAACAACTGTGGAGTATGTATTTACACATAGAATACATGGGGCCACAACAACTGTGGAGTATATATTTTTCATGTTAAGTCAAGTTTATGTAGGATACATGGGGCCACAACAACTGTGGAGTATGTATTTAACTGCATTGTGATGTGTAGAATACATGGGGCCACAACAACTGTGGAGTATGTATTTTTAATGTTAAGTCAAGTTTGTGTAGAATACATGGGGCCACAACAACTGTGGAGTATGTATTTACACGTAGAATACATGGAGTCACAACAACTGTGGAGTATGTATTTTTCATGTTAAGTCAAGTTTGTGTAGAATACATGGGGCCACAACAATTGTGGAGTATGTATTTTTAAATGTTAAGTCAAGTTGTGTAGAATATATGGGGCCACAACAACTGTGGAGTATGTATTTAACTACAAATGTGATGCGTAAAATACATGGGGCCACAACAACTGTGGAGTATGTATTTTTCATGTTAAGTCAAGTTTGTGTAGAATACATGGGGCCACAACAACTGTGGAGTATGTATTTTTAATGTTAAGTCAAGTTTGTGTAGAATACATGGGGCCACAACAACTGTGGAGTATGTATTTACACGTAGAATACATGGAGTCACAACAACTGTGGAGTATGTATTTTTCATGTTAAGTCAAGTTTGTGTAGAATACATGGGGCCACAACAATTGTGGAGTATGTATTTTTAAATGTTAAGTCAAGTTGTGTAGAATACATGGGGCCACAACAACTGTGAAGTATGTATTTAACTACAAATGTGATGCGTAAAATACATGGGGCCACAACAACTGTGGAGTATGTATTTTTCATGTTAAGTCAAGTTTGTGTAGAATACATGGGGCCACAACAACTGTGGAGTATGTATTTTTAATGTTAAGTCAAGTTTGTGAAGAATACATGGGGCCACAACAACTGTGGAGTATGTATTTACACGTAGAATACATGGGGCCACAACAACTGTGGAGTATGTATTTTTCATGTTAATTCAAGTTTCAGAGCAAGTTTATGCTAAGTCAAGTTCACTTCATGATTCAATTTAAGCTATGTCAATTATGTTATGTTGTACACTAAGTTATGCTTTAATTACTTATGAATTTGATTATGCATTTATGCTTTTACTATCATCCATGCATCATTAGTCTGTATGGAAGTTTTTTGTTAACTTGCTGAGATTTGTAATCAAATCTCACTGTGGTAGTCCCAACTACCATTCCCCCCGAATGGTAGATCTTGTTACAGGACCTGAAAGAAGATCAGGAGCTGACCAACTAGGTACAGTCGACTGAACGACGGTGCGTCGTTAAGGTTAATATAGTAGTTAAATTACTACTTGTACGATGGAGTTGCATCTCCAGTACTTTTAGATCATAACTATTTTGGAATAGTTCTGTGATCTTAGTTATTCAATGTATCTTTATATATGAAGTATGTTTTTTTAAGTATTTGGGATATTTTAATTTGGTGCATAGTATTGCTAAAGAAAAAAATTATCCGCTGCGAATATTGCATAATGTTAGATGCATGTTAGGATTATTGCATCTTATATGTCATGAACGGGGGCAGGTAACCTTGTGTTGCATGTCTCGACGCTTCAAATGTCCGTCCAATCCCAAACGGAATTTGGGGGCGTCACAGAACCGGTAGGTACCGGTTTTGTATTTTTTAAAACCGATTACGCACCGATTTTCCTCCTAAATCGGTATTCCGGTTTTACCGGTTTCCGATCTGGTTTGGTCCGGTTTTTCAGTTTTAATAAAATATAAATTTTTTATAAAAATTCAGTTTAAAAGAAAAAACTGATTTAAAAAATTCTGTTTACCATTTACAAAAATCTGCTTTACAAAAAAAATCTGCTATATAAAAAAATTCTGCTATAAAAAATCTGGTTTATAAAAAAAAAAAAAAAAATCTGTTATATAAACAAAATTTGCTATATAAAAAACTGCTATAAAACAAAAAATAAAATAAGAAATCTAGTGTAAAAAAAAAATCTGCTATAATCCTATATTAGACGATTAGTATTAGTATATATATATTAGTATTAGTTATAGTTATATAATATATTAGACAATATAATAGTATTAATATTAGACCATTAGTATAGCTATATGTTAGTATTAGTTTTGATGATTTAGTATAACTATATTAGTATGAGTATAACTATAATCTATATTAGAATATTAGTATTAGTATATATGTGATTATTTTTTATGTGATTAAAAATTATATATAATATAAAATATATTATATATAATATTAATATATAAATAGTACCGGTCCGGTCCGGTCCAAAACTAACCAAAATCGAAACCGGACCGGTTCTGGCCGGTTTTTCATTTATGAAAACCGGTTCCAGACTGAACCAATCCAAAACCGGCACAACCGGTCCGGTCCGATTTGGTCCGAGCCGGTTTTCCGGTTTGCCGATTTTTTTTTACACCCTTACGGGCGCGGGTTTTCGGGTGGGGCTTTTGTTTTTTTGGTTGCTCGAGAAAGAATTTTCTATGGTCGGTCTTTGTTGGGTTCCATGAGTTAAGTGGGTTGGTTGGTTCCATTCATGTTTGTCATCGTTGACATTGAACACTTTGGATCATACAAATACCCATATATTTTTTAATAACACCAGAACCCCAACATTTTCTGGATAAGAACCATGAGATTTGTTTAAATAACGATGATTGATTGGATATATTAAAAAATTGCTACGGGATAATGTGTCACGTCTACAAGTTTTTTTTTTTTTAATAAAAATTGCCCGTTATATCTGATTTTAACATTCAATATATGATATTGCTAACTCGCTTAAAAAAAAAATAAATAAATAAATAAATAAAAATAAATAAAGAAATAAAAAAACTCAAAAAGTTAGATGCTATTAGACTGAGATTAGAATATCAGGTTAGAATACGTCAGCAATTATCTAGTCTGTGCTCATCTTCAAAAAATAAAAATAAAAAAACAATATCTTTCAAGACGAAGATTTTTGGAATAAAGGCTCTCGGATAAAGCAAATCCACACCCCCAAATTCCCATATCTATTTAGGACCTCTTTTGTACAGTATGTTGATCAGAGCCCATGTTCAGAACAACTCACCCCTGGCTGGCTTCTCCCACTTTTCTTTGGAATGCTTAGTGGGGTTTGTAGTTTATCCTGAGAATGTAACGTACCCATTTCTTGCCGATCTCATTGGCGTATGCCATGTGGAATGACATGAAATCTCTTCTGTTATGTTGAAAATTATACCATTCCCAAGTTGCTGCTTCTGTCGAAGGGTAACTGCAAGAGTAACTGGCTATCAGAGTGGCACGTCATCAAAAAGGGTTTGATCAATCCAAATGCCACGAAGGAAGGTTCATGAGTAGTGATATACATCTTCTCCTACTTCGCCATGTGTAAAGTCATATCTGCTGGCCCATACTTGGGAGTTTGAGAAGGAAACATCCAACTTGGATGGGATGGGATGGGATGGGATGGCGGAACATTTTGTGGTGCACATCACTCCTCGTCTCATATATATATTTGCAGCTACTTCTCTTATCCAGTACCAACTTAATCCACAGTTGACAGAAAGAAGTGAAGAAGGGAATCTAAAACCATGGAAGCTCGTTTCCTCACCTCAACTTCCTTCACCAAAACCATACAACTTGTTCCCTCAAACAAATCTACGATCCGGGTTCACCCTAAAGTATATGCTAAGCAATTGAAGGGTAGAAAAGTCGGTCCTCTGTTTCCCGTATCGTGTAAGTGGTTCAATTTCTTTATCAGTACAAAAACTATCATATTTCCACACACACACACACATACAATGTTTTATCTGAGCTTGCTTACGGATTGTAATGCTATATAGGTTGTCATATGGAGTCGTCGTCCTTGCCATCTGAAGACAACAACAATTCATTTATCAACAACACTGATTGGCGATCCTTCAGAGCGAAATTGGTAGCCGGAGAGCGAGCATCAAGGTTCCAAGAGTCTTCCTCATATGTTGATCCGGATGTCGTGGTGGATGACCATCCTCCACCCATCTCAATTGGTGACATATGGGCTCACTCTATTCATGAGCCTGAAAAGGGTTGCTTGCTCATTGCTACTGAAAAGCTTGATGGTGTCCACATCTTTGAACGAACGGTGGTTCTGGTCTTGTCAATGGGGCCCCTGGGACCTTCTGGGATCATTCTTAATCGACCCTCACTTATGTCCATCAAGGAAACGAGGCCAACTATGATGGATGTCGAGGGGACGTTCTCTGATCGGCCATTGTTCTTTGGTGGGCCACTTGAGGAGAGTTTGTTTTTGGTCAATACTAAAGGGGGAAATGAGGATGAGGTGGAGAGGAGTGGGGTTTTTGAGGAAGTGATAAAAGGCTTGTATTATGGAACAAAGGAGAGTGTGGGTTGTGCATCTGAAATGGTGAAGAGAAACGTAGTTGGGGTTGGCGACTTCAGGTTCTTTGATGGGTATTGTGGGTGGGAGAAAGAGCAACTTGGGGATGAAATCAGAGCTGGTTATTGGAGAGTAGCAGCTTGTAGTCCAAGTGTAGTTGGGTTGGCCAGCGTTGGGAGTGTTGGGATGTGGGAGGAGGTTCTTGGGCTTATGGGCCCTAGAAAAGTTTGGTGAGACTTGATCAAGGTTATTTACTCTCTGTCACACCCTACTATAGATGCTACCGTTTACCAAACTAGGACATTACCGGAAGCCTGTTTTGGTTGGGAGGACACAAAGGGTGTAAAATGGGATGTGGAATGGTTTTTGCATACAGATAAAAGAAAGAAATGTGGGATAAATTTATATGCAAATTCAAATGAAAGGGATATGATTTGCCACGAATAATTAAAAAGGGCATGTACGCTTGAATATGATTTGTAACAATTTATTGATTACAACAGTTATTTCCCTTTATATCGAATGTCAATATGTGTGTGTGTGTGTATATATATATATATTAGATTGGCATCTCTTAAAAATTATGTTCAATTTCTAAAATTTAAAATAAGAAATTGGTACAGAAAAGAGGCAGCCGAAATATAATCCTTTGAGAAAATGAAAAAAAAAAAATTTTAAATCAATATTTTAAATTATTATTTCCACAGCATTAATAATTTACTTTTAAAATATGATTGAAGTAGAATAATTATTGAAATAATATAGATTAAGTGATAATAACAAAGTACAATATAAGATATTTCGTTTTTTTATGACAAAGTGAGTCATGGGGGTATAAAGATGCGCACATGATAAACTTTTAAAATGATATTATTTCTTATGAGTTTGTTCTCTCAATTTAATTATTTATATATTTTATTTAATAATTAAGAAATTAAATATTAGTAATTTGGTATTTTTTTTATTTTAAAAATGTTTAAAAGAAAAGGTTAATAAAATGTAATTTATACCAAGGGCACACCTAATAGTCAAATCTAAACCGCATAGTAACATTATCCTTCAAGAAATAAAAAAGTAAAATACAGGCACTAAAGGGTAGTCACCACGCACTAATCCAATGTAGATCAATGAAACAACGGTAATGTGATTAGAGAAATGATAATTGCAATTAGGGGTGAACAATTAAGGTGCCTACCCGACCCGACCCGGCCCGGAAATTCCGACCCGAACCACTGCAAATTAACTGTACCGAAACAAAATGAGTCGAAATCGGATATTTCCATTTACTACCCGTTTGAAACGGACCGGGTCGGGTAATTACTTGTTAACCGCATCTTATGACTAATGCTTCGAATGACGCCGTTTACAATCCCCAATCTTCCCCTTTCCCAGTTCTCCCCTCCCCATCTGTTGCTATGCATTTTCATTCTTCGTTTTTTTCGAAACTCACGCCCTACGCCCAGCAGCCAAGTCTTAGTTCCCTCTTTGTGACTCACTGTCTCCCAGCCTCACAATCGTAACTCGCCCATCTCAGCTTCACAGTCGTGAATCGGCATAATAAGTCATCGTTATATTCAACGAAATTTGTTTCTTCCGAAACCCACGCCATACGCCCAGTGGCCAAGTCTTAGTTCCCTCTCTGTGACTCACCGTCTCCCAACCTCACAATCGTGACTCCCCATCTCAGCCTCATAGTCGTGAATCGGCATAATAAATCAGCGTTATATTTAACAAAGTTCGTTTCTTCCGAACCCCACGAAAGCTTTGTCAGGTTAAAAGCTATATTTCTCTTGAAAAAGACCATTTTGCTTCGGTTACCAACTTACCACGATCATCTACTCGAAAACACATGTCATATGGGGATACGAGATTTCGTTGTTAGAGTGGGTTTGGGAGCTTTATGGAAAGGGAAAGCTTCTCGATTCAACTGACCCCAAATTATGTGGAGATTTTGATCGGCAGGAAATGGAACGTTTGATGATGGAATAACTGAAACCGACTCGAAAATTTTCGAGTTGGGTAATCGAGTAACGGAAGAGACACATAATAGTTCCGTTCGGAACAACCTCTTCCCAGGTCGGGTCGAAACAGTCTCTTTCCGGTAATTATTTTAAAAAAAATGAATAAATATGAAATTTATAAAAATATATATATATAATTTTTTAATTGTAGATCTCACTCTTTTTTAAAATAACTATACGGTACTTGCATACTTTACGACTACATGTAGTATTATTCATGCAGCTAACGTTTAATGAAACGGTGTGTTTCACCCTAAAATAAAAACACACCGTTTTGATACGAGCCTCAACCCCGCGTCGCATCCTCCTCATTCTTTCTGATTTCCCCTTGTACGAAGCTGAAACCCTTAAATCTCCCTCCCCCTTCTCCTTCTTCTCGTCGCGACAGTGTCTGAGCCTTCTCCTTATTCTCGTTGCGACAGGTACGTGTTCCTACCACTCTGTGTGCAACTTGCCTCCTTTTTTTTTCCCCATCATTTGTTGGATCTTTGTAAGTTGGTTGTGAGTTTTGTTTTTTACCATCATCTGTTCGACGGAAGTCCTGAACCAAAGATGCCTCTTTTTTTTTATCGGACTATTCTTTTGTGCGTTTAAAGCTTCATAATTACAGCCAACATGTAGTTTCATAGATGCACCCAATTAGATATATTTTATAATTGCAATGAATTTCTTTTTCGTTGCCTTCTGAAATATTTTCTTCTTAAAGATCCCATTTTGTGAGTTCTTGCTGGTGCGAACTCACACGATAAGACTTTCAGAAAACCCGAAGGAATTTGAGAGTCGAGGACTCGAGACAGCAGAGTAGATCCAGAAACTTTAAAAACGATTAGAACGACTCACAAAGAGGAAGACAGTCAGAATCATCAATGGCGGGCGCTAGATTGATATCACGGGCATTTTTGCAGGCGTCTAACAATACTCACTCTCTCCATCTGACCTTCGGTAAGCGCCTCTTAACTTTCCTCCACGCGTCGTCTCCATTTCCATCAGAATCATTTGTACCGGCGTCTGCACGCAACTCCAGAATCTCTCCTCCTTGCTATTGGTTTCCGAGCGGAGGGATGATGTTATCTTCGATTCACAGACAAGACAGATTATTTGCCGCCGAAGCCAGCTCCAACACCACCAAGAAAGAGGACGAAGACGGCAAAAATGACATGGCCAAGGCCAGGAGCACCAAAGAAATCGAACCCTTCGATAAGATGGCCGTCGTAGAGGAGCCCAAGGACCCAAACAATTTGCAAGAGATCTTCCACCACATGAGGACCAAAGACGGTCTGCTCAACAATGCCCATAAGATGTTCGACGCTTTGTCTGAAGATGGACTCACCAACGAGGCCTCGGAACTCTTCGCTCAGATCAAGGAAAAGGGTCACATACCCAGTGTGGTGGCCTATACCGCCGTCATCGAGGCTTATGCCAATGCTGGCCAGCCCAAGGAGGCTCTTAGAGTCTACTTGCGCATGCTTGCCTCAGGGATCGCCCCAAATGCCTATACTTACTCAGTTCTTGTCAAGGGACTTGCTGCGGATGCTAAATATATAGGGGATGCCAAGAAGTATGTGATGGAAATGATGAGTAATGGGATGAGGCCTAATGCCGGGACCTACATGGCCGTGTTTGAGGCGTTGGCTGGGGAGCATAAGTTGGGCGAGGCCAGGGAATTTCTGGAGCAGATGAAGAATAATGGGTTCCTGCCCGATGAGAAGGCCGTGAGGAAGGCCCTTAACAACAAGCAGGGAAGATCTATGTGGAGGGGGAGTTTTATTGATGCATTCCTGTTCAAAACGAAGAAGAACAGAGATCTTCTCGTGAACAGAAAAATTTGGTCGCGTAGATCTATTATTTGGCCAGAATTTGTCAATTGCGCCGTACGAATTTACAACGGAAAGGCTTTTGTTCGTTGCAAGCTCACTGAACAAAAGGTTGGTCACAAATTTGGAGAGTTTGCTCTTACCCGTAAAAGAAGACCCAGAACAAAACTTGCACAAGGAAAAAAAAGCGGCAAAAAGTGAAGTCTCACAGTTAAGTTCATTGATATGATCTAATTTTCCTTCCTTTGTTTTTTTCCCTCTCTCGAGTATCAATTATCATGTTTTCGTGTTTTTTTGCGTGAGTCTTGCCTTCCAATTATAGTCAAGGAGATTATTGTGTTCCCATTTTCCTCTTCGTATTGGTCGAGGCTATGTTGATGCCCCGTGAATCATCAAGAAATAAACGAAACATTCTCTTTCAAAGAAGTTACAGAACACAACGTTCGGAGTGCAACCGAAACTGCATGTGTTAAGGTTTGATCTGATGAACTGAATCACGTTCATTAGCTTGTACATGTGGAGAGAGATTAGATAGAGAATGGCGTGATTAAGATGTGTAGAGAGATTAGAGAATGGTTCCATCCCAAATCAAAATCAAGGGGATTGATCTTGAACAGAATTTTGTTCAGAACATCGTTCAAACAGAATAGATCTCACGTACATTGGGCCTCGTACAGAGTAACAGAGGTAGGTTGCGTTGTATTAGAAGCATGTGCAATGCCATAGAATCACACATTCTAAGTTACCGAAGTGAGAAGAGCAAGGGATTGGTCGTTTTCACGAAGTTTTGTAAATACGATCATTAGGAAAAAAGAATTTATAACGTATACGATTGCTAAGTAAATAAGAAAATATGATCATTGGAAATAAAAGGCAAATTTTCGAAAATGTAATTGTTGACTTACGACTTTTGCATTCTTCAATCCTGGTTTCCTATTTTAGAGACTTTCTTTTCTTTTTTACGTTTAGACGCCAAATGTATTACAGTGATGGGATCTTTCGTAACTCAAGCTACAGGGGCCAATACCAAAGGAAAATGATACTCCATATTGTACCCATTAGTATATATTTTTTTTTAAAAGTATTTATGTGTTTACTTCTTCAGAAATGATATATATAAGTTTCAAATATATAAACCTATATAAGTTTCAAATATATAAACCTCACACAACTCTTTTATTAAAAAAAAAAAAAAAAAAGGAAGAGACAATTCATCACATATTATTTTTATTAAGAGTAACCAAACACATTAAAATCGTGTTTACGATTTTTATGACAAGTACTGTATTTCATATGGTGGGATCTTAGCTATAATTGAAATTTGAATAATTTTTTTTAAAACATATTTGTTCTACAATATCTTTGCTGCCCTTACGTGTGAATTTAAAAACATAGAATTATCTTTAAAACAAGAACCCAATATATATATATATATAGAGAGAGAGAGAGAGAGAGAGAGAGAGAGAGAGAGAGAGAGAGAGAGAGAGAGAGAGTTATCCTTATTTTCAACTTTCTAGCAAGAGATTACGTCGATAACCAATATTTTTCAATAACAGATCAGACTGCATCGTGCATAGATTTGCCGTTTGATCAACAATCATATAATGCGGAGAATCCATCGAACGGTTCGGGATCTAAGTTGTATAATGGGCCAAAATCCTAAGAATAAATCCTTAACTTTCGCCGTATCCGTTCTGGACCTACTGTTTTTGTGGCCTTTTGCTTATGGAAAGAAGATTGTCACCTACTCCTTCTAGGTTTCTTCGCTCTTCTTCCTCTCTTTGGGATTGAATCATTGAAAGCGAGAGATCAGATTGGAAGTAGTGAGTTTTGAAACCATGGAAAAGCACAGAATCTGCAAGATCTGCACCAAGCGCTTAGCCAATGGCAAGGCCATGGGGGGCCACATGAGATCTCATCTTGCCAAGCTTCCGATCCCTCCGAAACCAACAGTACAACAGCATGACAACTCGTTCGCCGCCGAGTCAACTCTGCTATCTCCCTCTCAATCCTCATCCTCTTCTCTCAACTTCCCCTCCCCCATGCAGTCCTACCGATCTCTCAACCGGGACGTCCTCTCTCTCGTTCCAAACTCCGACAAGGAAAGTGATGCCGACTCCCAACCTATTTCTCCAACTCGCAGAATATCCAAGCGGCGTCGTGAAACCGTTGCACCACTCGTCAAGTCGCCACTCGAACCCGAACTGATCAGTTCAGTCTCTGATACTTTCTCTGAAGAAGACGTGGCTATGTGTCTTCTAATGCTTTCTAGGGGCAAATGGCCAAGAGCGAAAGAAGAAGTTCAACATGAAGGTGAGGATATTGGGGATGACCATTCTCTCCGCCTGAATCACACGCGAACACGGCCTCAAGCAAAGTTCAAGTGCCAGACGTGCAAGAAAGCGTTTCCATCCTATCAGGCTCTTGGCGGCCACAGAGCGAACCACAAAAAAACCAAGAATCAGTTACACGAAGAGAATTTGGAAGATGGTAAAGACCGGGGAAGTGGCCGTGGCCGTGGCCGTAGCCATGGTCATGGTCGCTTTGAGCAAAGAGTCTTTGAATGTCCATTCTGTTTTAAGGTGTTCGAATCTGGTCAAGCATTGGGTGGACACAAGAAGGTCCACTTTTCCAACTTAGGCAATGCTAGAAGTTCTTCTGTCGTTAGATTTGGAGACAATATGATAGATCTTAATCAGCCGGCTCAGATGGAGGAAGATGATGAAGCTAGTCAGCTGGTTGACTTGATCTCAACTGTATCCGATGCAGAATAAGATCAAATTAAGTTGATGGAAAATTTTAGAGGTAAAAAATTTCATAATTTGTTTTTGGTTTCTTCGTTTGTTCTTCATTGATGTGGACTAGAAATTTTAAGATCGTTTTGATACAGTGGGTTTGTTTTGGATTCAGAGAATTAACTTTGATATGATTATTATTTTTTTCTTGTAATTGTTTGCTAATAATTGGTTGTTTAAGGCTAGCTGTATGACATTAATTCATGAATATGAAATGTCAGTAGTTGGAGATCTGATCTACAATGCTGTGAATTTTCTTCTTTGGTGGAAGCCATCAGTGGAAAAAGTCATTCATTAGTTTCCATGTTTCATAGGACTTCCATGGAACGAGGATTAAGATCATGAGGACGTACTTGCTTTAGCTACTAAGCTATAACTGTTCTCTCTTATCTTCTCATTAAAAAAAAAGAAAAGAAAAGCTGGAGTGAGAGAGAGAGAGAGAGAGACTTTTATGTTCTGTTTGGATATGAATTTAGGTGAATTTTACCATGTCGACAATGCTGGCATCACTCCACAGCTAGCTTGGATCATATAAATGGACAGTACTTGGAGAAGAAGTCAAGAGCTTAATGGGCTCTATACCGTGACTGCGTGAATCCTTATCTTTTTTGTTTTTTTAAATTTAAATTATATGTATAATATTCATGAATCACAGTCAAAATTATGCACAGTTAACCGACCAATCACATAAACAATCAGCTCGCACTTGAAGTTGTTCCAATCTTCTGCTAGCTAGCTGGATCAAAGAATATAACCAGCCCCAAACCCCTTCAAACTCAAGTAGTAGTACTACTACCCCTCCCCGAGTACGTATGGAACCCCAAAAATTAAAAAAAAAAAACACCCCTCTCCCCCTTACGTACCGAGGCATGATTTTATTTATTTATTAAATAAGGCATGAATTTATTAAATATGTACTGAATTATGTTTTTTTATTATTAAATAATAGTAAATACGTCATATTATATATAATAAAATGTAAATAAAATAGTGTGCGGTGTAATAAATGCATTCGGCTAATCAATTCATAATACTGAACAATTAATAGGACTTTCTCTTGATGTATACGTGCATGCGTCTCAAAAGAAAATACATGATGATCCCTACGTACGTACGTACGGTGGTGATATTGTTCATCGATCGATACTCCTTTCAGAATTAATGACGTTTAATTGTTATATCCATAATTTATGGAGAAACGCTGACTTGACAACTTTTACGATCATCTCTATCAAGCAATATCGAAGACTCGAATTAAGTACTCAAAATCATTTACTTCTGTGTACAAATAAAATGTAGAAAGTACCAAAAATTTAACTCAACTGCATAATTAATGTTGTATGTGTGCCTATGAGAAATAATATTTGTAATTATGATTGTATAAATGTTATGTAATTTTTTATTAAAAAAGTAAATTAATATGAGTTCCGGTTTACATGAAAAAAAAATTAAATTTTTAATCGTACACTTCACTATTTTTTAAAGCGATTGCATGCGGGCGTTTACACATTCCACGATTATATATAACATTATTTGTATATATATATATACATGGTATGTATTTTTTATGGACGTACGTATAGTAATATTTTTGTTCAGCAGAATTACCGCGGGATATATAATTCTAACTTCGATATCCCAGAAAATTTGGAAACTGTAATTAATTAGTACTTGTTGTAATTACCAATTGGCATGCATGCCGTTCCAATTTTCAACATTAAACGTATGGATCAGATTTCATTTCGATCATCAACCCGAGATAAGGATCGAGTCTTATTAATTTACAGCTTGCAATCAAACGTTTTAAGTAGTTTTATCATGATATTTATGATGATCATCCTGTCCGTTATTTTTTCTCTTTATTTAGATCTCTCCTCCCTTCAATTGTTTTCATCCTATCGATAAGCTAGCACTCGATCATGTTAATCTTAATTGTCATCTTACAAGATTTATAAGTCATATATGTTGTTTTCATCTCTCTGAGTTTTGTTATATACAAATACAGTCGCATATTAATTTGTGTACTAATACCGATTCATTCATACTTAAAATTTAAATTAACATTATTTTCAATAAAATCTTCTTTTTGATCAATCACATCACATTGGTAAACAGATTTGTGCATAATTTTAAATATTGAAAATTGAAAATTGATTGGTGCACTAATCTGTACACCAATGTGATGTGATTGGTCAAAAGGTAAATTTTATTGAAAATAGTGTTAATTTAAATTTTAAATATGAATGAATCAGCATTAGTACACAGATTAGTACGCGACTGTACTTGTATATATCAAAACTCATATAGGAATGTAATTAACAGAGAGAGAGGGAGAGAGAGAGAGAGAGTAAATCGTGGTTCTCCGAATGAAACCAAGTTTAATTATTAGGAAACGTGCAGCTATTCACCCTCATGAATATTTAACATTTTTCTTCTTAATTCTCCTTTTTCTCCCCCTAAACTAATATATAAATTACTCACCAGCCCTAATATGTTAGAGCTGGCTCTTGGGACTTACCTGTCAGTACCTTGATATATGATCAAGGTTTTTTCTTTTTTTTTTTTCTTTTTTTAAAAAAAAAATAAAAAATAGGTCAAAGGATTTCTTTTAATTTATTTATTTTTTCACATTTCCCTTATCAAACTATACACCAACCCCATGGGAATTTCGTGTTGGTACGTGGAGGCCTCGACGGCAGAGAGGGAGAGAGATCGACTTTTTGCATGGCGTGGTGACATGTTGCTTAAACTAAGCTAAGAAGTCGGCCTTTAATTTCTTCCCTCCAAAGACGTGCTCTCAACTTCCCAGCTCTAAGCAGCTACCTCCCACACGCCCTCAACTTTGAGACCCGCCCATCTCACAGACAAATATGCTCACAACCATTCCACCCTGCAGCAGCAAAGTATTACCCAAATGGTAGTACTTGATCATGGAATGCACCGATAATCGCCGGCGCCTCTCCACCACATTGCCACCATCGCCTCCCCTTCTACGAAGCCGAAGCACAACCCCAGCCACCGCCACACTTCCCGTCAACAACAACCATTTTTGCTCGCCAAATTCCTGCCATAGAGTAAACAACTACCGCCCAAAATCTGCATCAAAGTCAAGACCCACCAAAAATGATGAAAACATAATGATTCCTTCAATGACCTTTTTATCGACCTCGCAAAAGATCAAGCCTCAAGAAAATGCTCGTGATAATATTAATGATCAAGCTGGTTTCGCTAAGTTCTTGCAGCGTCGCAGTACTAGTTCACGTGCTACTAGTGGCGCAGCAAAGGGGGCAAAATCAGTGACGAATTCTCCGTCTGCGTGGGCTTTCCGGGGAGGTCTTTAGGGTGTCGTGTGGGGCCGGAATCGCCCGGACAGAATTTAGGTAGTCCAGCAAGGCCAGAGTCGCCAGGGTTTGGTGGAAAGATCAGGGTTAAAGGTGGCGGTGTTGGTGGGGTTTTGAAGTACTTCAAGCAGGGGAAAGTGTCACCACCACTGGAGGAAGAGTTTCATCGGTTTCGTGTTCTGCATAATAGATTGTTGCAGTGGAGGTTTGTGAATGCTAGAGGGGAGGCTGCCATGGCTAGTCTAAAGAGAATTGCAGAGGTAAGCTTCCAGCACCTTTTATGGTATGTTTACTGTTAAAGAACTCTTCTCACTCATTAGTTTAACGTGTGGGAGTGATATCACATAGTACAGATTTTGAGTTCGAATCTATGTTCTATCTCATTTAATTAAATATTTTACATTTGGAACCAAGCATTAAGAAGAGTCTCGCCATCCGTTTAATTTAACTTGGCACGGCCGAGCAACATCTTATATATGGACAGTTCATATATTCAGGAAAATACATGGATATATAATAATAGTCTAACCATTTAGTTTGCTCCAAATCTAATTATTTCGAACGTTGCATCATTATAAAAATGATTTGAATTCATGGAATGATGCAATTCTTATAAGAAAATCTATTTTTGATGCGTTCTTCGGGGCATGGGATCATCTGGTCTGCTTGATAACAATGTTAGAATAAGAAAAAGGTAGAGCTTGACAAAAAGGGAATTCTGGTATCTTGTATTTTAATCGTAATGATAAAGTTTACAGACTGCTATCTATATATAGCAAAAGCTACTGCCAGCTGACAGACTGGAAAATAAAGGAATATTTATACAATTTACTAACTAACTCTGAAAATACAAAATAGTACATGACACTTCATCTATTTGAGGGACTTTCTAGTAATTTATTCACAATGGAATCTTTGTTGATAAGTGCTGAATGTGGAGGCAGCAGCTGCAAGTCTGGTACAATGTTGTTGCCACGGCTGATATGATCATCATGATCATGCTGCTCTAAGGTGATGGCATTTTGTCGTGTTTGTTGCTCCAATACCCCTCCGCAAGATGGAGAATAGATATTTGCTATTCCCATCTTGGAGAGGTGTGAATAAATAAGATGAGATGGCAAAGACTTGGTCAATATATCAGCTAATTGTGAGAGAGTTGGAACATGAGCAGTTTTTATACTGCCTTCAAGAATTTTGTCTCGGATCAAATGACAGTCAACTTCAATATGTTTGGTTCTTTCATGAAAAACGGGGTTAGATGCTATGTGAATTGCAGCTTGATTATCACAATATAAATCAGCAGCTTGTGGATGAGCAATGGACAGATCAGATAGGAGCTGCTTGAGCCAAGTGAATTCTGATGTAATGGAGGCCATGGCTCGATATTCTGCCTCAGCAGAGGATCGAGATACAACCGTTTGTTTCTTTGATTTATATGAAATGAGACCCAAGAAAATACAATAACCAGTGACAGATTTTCTTGTGTCTGGACATGATGCCCAGTCAGAATCGCAATAGCCTTTGAGCTGAATTGGAGATGTGGAGGATAGAAGGATACCTTGACCAGGGGCATTTTTAATGTATCTGAGAATTTTGTGGGCAGCAGCAAGGTGACTGGAAGTGGGATGGTCTAAAAACTTACTAAGAACATGAGTAGGGTAACTAATGTCTGGTCTGGTTATAGTGAGGTATAACAATCTGCCTATGAGGCGCCTATAAATTGTAGGATCAGTTAAGGGGGAACCAGAAGATCTACTGAGTTTATGATTTTGGTCCATGGGAATTTTTAATGGTTTGGAAGCAAGAAGTCCAGAGTCTGCAAGAATGTCTAAATTGTATTTTCTTTGACAAAGATGAATGCCAGCAGGTGATCTAGCAACTTCAATGCCTAGAAAATACCTTAAAGAACCAAGGTCTTTGATCTTAAAATGGTGATTGAGAAAAGCTTTGAGAATAGAAATAGAATGAATGGAATTGCTAGCCACTACTATGTCATCCACATAGACTAGAAGGGCTGTGAAGGTGTCACCATTTGTGCAAGTAAAAAGGCTATAATCAGCCTTTGATTGAGTAAAGCCAAAATGAATGAGTGATTGAGAAAATTTTTCATACCATTGGCGTGAGGCCTGTTTGAGGCCATAGAGACTTTTGAGCAATTTGCAAACTTGAGTGGGAGAACCTTTGCTATATCCAGGAGGTTTCTTCATGTAAATTTCTTCGTGGAGATCACCATGGAGGAATGCATTATTGACATCAAACTGTTGAAGATGCCATCCATGAACAGCTGCTAAGGCAAGAAGGGTTCTCACAGTGACCATTTTTACAACTGGTGAAAAAGTCTCGTGGTAGTCAATACCCACTTTTTGAGTGAAACCTCTAGCAACCAACCTAGCCTTTTTTCTCTCAACAGTACCATTGGAGTGGTATTTTGTTTTGTAAACATATTTACAATCAATGGAAATTTTTCCAGGGGGTAACTCAGTAAGAACCCATGTATTGTTTAATTCTAAAGCTGCAATCTCAGTTTCCATTGCCTTACACCAGTCAACATCTTTTATGGCTTGTTTGTAAGTGGATGGATCATTGTGTGAAGAAATTGTTGCAGAAAAAAAAAAGAATAACTATGTGACAGGTTATTATAAGAAATGGATGAAGATATAGGGAATGGTATACCTGAACATGAAGATGATGAAACCATAGATTGAGTGGGTGAGATAGAAGAAAGGTGCTGGCAATGGAAGTCTTGAAGATATTGTGGTGCTCTTCTTGTTCTTGTTGATCTTCTGAGAACAGGTTGAGGAGAAGGATCTGAAGGTGGTGACAAAATTGGAGGTGAGGTAGGAGGAATGAGTTCAGGAGGTAAAGGTTGTAAGGGAGAGGATGATGAAGAAGATGGCATAGAATTGTTGGTAAGTGGTGTAGAAGTCAGAAGAGAATCAGTGGGCAGAATGTGAGGGGAAGGGGGAGAAAAGTTATTAAAAACTGGGAGAGGTGAAGGAGCAGTGGGTGTAGGAAGGGTTTGAAGATGAAAAGGAAAAATATGCTCATAAAAGGTGACATCTCGTGAAATAAAAACTGCATTAGTGTCAAGGTCAAGTAGTTTATATCCTTTGATGCCAAAAGGATACCCAAGAAAAAGGCATTTCCTATCTCGAGGGTCAAACTTTTTTTTGTTATGGGATAATGTTGATGCAAAACATAGACAACCTATAATTCTCATGTGGGAATAAGTAGGAGGTGTGTTAAACAAGAGCTCGAAAGGAGTTTTGTTTGAGAGTAATGGACTAGGTACTCTATTGATAATATATGCTGTAGTAAGAATGCAGTCATTCCAGTGTTTTTGTGGTAAGTTGGATTGAATTTTAAGGGCTCGAGCAATATTCAAGAGATGTTGATGCTTTCTCTCAGGTATACCATTTTGTTGTGGGGTTTCCACACAAGTTTTATGGTGTATGATTCTTTTTTTATTGAAAAAATCTAGCATTTGAAATTCTAGTCCATTGTCACTTCTCAGAATTTGAACTTTAGTATGAAATTGAGTTTCTACTAGACTGCAGAAAGCTTCTATACAAGGTCTAGTATCTGATTTAGACTTGAGCAAATAGAGCCAAATACTTCTTGAGAAGTCATCCACAATGGTTAAGAAGTACTTGGAACCATCATAAGCTGTAATAGAGTTAGGTCCCCAGATGTCACAATGTATGAGCTCAAAAATTTTCTTGCTTTTATGAGTGCTAGTGGGAAAAGGAAGTCTGTGATGTTTTGCTAGTGGACAGATAAGACACGGCTGATTACTAGAAATTGAAGATAAGTGTTTTTGATAGAAGGATCTTGAATTACATGTAGTTTTGAAATGAGTGTGTGGCCCATTCTACAATGCCAAAGATCAAAAATGGAATCAACAGACTTGAAAGTATTGGAAACAGAGAAACTTTTAGGTAAAGAAACAGAAAGTTGATGAAGAAGAGCTGTTGGTGAAACTGCAGCATTAACCAAGTAGTAAAGTCCATTCTTCATCTCACCCATGCCAATTGTGGTCCATGTCAAAAGGTCATGGATAAAACAAGTTTGTGAAAAGAATATGAAGCAGCAAGAAAGAGAATTAGTTAGTTGTTTTGCTGAAATTAAATTGAAATGAAAAGATGGAATACAGAGCACATTGTGCAGAACTAAAGTGTTGGTGATTTTAACAGTGCCTATATGAGAAACATCTGCACTGCTGCCATTGGGAAGTCTAACCACAAAAGAAACATGTGAAGTAATGGTTGAAAAAAAAGAGGTGATGCAAACCATATGGTTTGTAGCACCAGTGTCAATAATCCAACATGTTGCTTGTGATTTTTTGTGTGCTTGGGTAGATGAAGTAAGACAAAAATGTATACCATTCATGTGGGAAGATGAAGTACAATCAGTATGAACATTGTTAACCGAGTGATTGGCAATGGAAACTTCCTTTGGCTGCAATAGAGACAATAATTGCTGATATTGGTCCTTTGTGAATGTCAATTTTTCATCTATAGAAGCTACTGCCTCAACTGAAGTGAGATTGGCAGATGAGAAACCAAGAAAATTATGTTTAACATGTAGTTTGTGTCCAGGTGGGTAGCCATGTAATTTATAGCATTTTTCTGCCAAATGGCCTGTCAAATGACAATGGGTGCAAAGAGGGGGTTGTGCATTGCCTGCTTTGAAGCAGTTTTCAAGAGTATGGCCTTGGATTTTGCAATGTGTGCAAAATGGTCTATCACGTTTTTGTTGATTGGGTGGTTTGTATGATTGTTTAGATAGGTGGGATGATTGTCTAAGAGCAAGGGCCATAGAATCAGGGGAAGGTAAGCTTGAAATCACGAGGTTCTGCATTTCTTGTTGTTGAATCATTGAAAAGATTTTGTTGAGAGGAGGCAATGGTTCTAATAACATGATTTGGTCTCGGGTGACATGGTAAGAGTCATTGAGACCCATGAGAAACTGAATAACACAGTCTCTTTGATATCTATCAAAAAGAACAGTGAGCTTACCACAGGTACAATCAGGTAAAGGATCATAAATGGTGAGTTCATCCCACAGAGTCTTTAGTTTGCCAAAATATAGACTCACAGAATCATGATCCTATTGTAATGCTGTCAAGGCCTTCTTTAATTGAAAAATACGATAGCCATTCTGTTGAGTAAATCTGTCTTTGAGTTCAGTCCAAAGTTGTCTAGCATCATCAACAAGTACAATGCTAGACTTCAGAGTTGGACTAATTGAGTTTTGAATCCATGATACAACAAGATCATTGCATCGATCCCATGCATCGGATAGAAGGTCAGTGGGAGTTTGTGGTTTTAACAAAGTGTCATTGATAAAACCAAGTTTATTTTTGGCTCTAAGAGCTCTGCACATAGCTCTTGACCAGGTTGTGTAATTGTCTGTGGTAAGAGGGTCATGAACCAAAGGAAGGGAAGGATTGTCCCCATGGTCAAGTCGATAGGGGTTGAGAATGTTTGTAAAATCTGTAAATAAAGTACTGGTGGGTTTTATTGGAGGAGTGGATGGTGTGGTTCGAGGAGTGGATGGAGGTGATGTAGGAGGAGATTCAGTAGTCATGGAAGAAAATTTGCAATGTAAAATCTGGAGTTTTCAGGCTCGTGATACCATGTTAGAATAAGAAAAATGTAGAGCTTGACAAAAAGGGAATTCTGGTATCTTGTATTTTAATCGTAATGATAAAGTTTACAGACTGCTATCTATATATAGCAAAAGCTACTGCCAGCTGACAGACTGGAAAATAAAGGAATATTTGTACAATTTACTAACTAACTCTGAAAATACAAAATAGTACATGACACTTCATCTATTTGAGGGACTTTCTAGTAATTTATTCACAATGGAATCTTTGTTGATAAGTGCTGAATGTGGAGGCAGCAGCTGCAAGTCTGGTACAATGTTGTTGCCACGGCTGATATGATCATCATGATCCTGCTGCTCTAAGGTGATGGCATTTTGTGGTGTTTGTTGCTCCAATATGCCCAAGCTGTAATAATCTGTCAAATGTGGGTTTATGAGATTTTCACTTTTCAGGTTTCAATGATATTGCTTCCGGTTACAAATTGATTTGAAGATGGCACGTCCTGATGGGTTTTTTCCCTTTTTCCTACTTTCAGGCTAAACTATTTTCTATATGGGTTAGAATCTTCAAAATGAGAAAAACCATAGTAGAAAAGAAAATTCAAATGCAAAGGCTCAAACTTGAGATCAAATCATATCAAATCATCAACCCACAGATGTCCCTTCTAAATGAATGGTCAAGGTTGGAGAGAAAGAATCAAGAATCAGTCAGCAGATTGGCAAGAAAGTTATTGGGACTATCGGTCAGGCTTCCTTTAGTCCAAGGTGCTAAGGTATATTTTATATGTGTGTATTCCGTCCTTTTCATGTCTCCTGATCCCTTAACCATTTTTATTTGCTATTTCTTATTCAAACAATAAATCAACACCCTTTAACCAAGTTTTTGGGGGAGTGTTGATATTAATGAGCTTAAAAAATGAATTGTTTATAGCCCTGGGGTGCCCTCTGTCACCATTGTGATCTCTTTCTTTCTTTTTTTTCTTTTTTTTTTTTCCTTTTTTTTTTTTTGTGCAAATCTGAATAATAATTCATGAGCAGAAGAAGTCTCTGACCTCAGCATTTTAAATTTCTATCTTATATATCTAAACTTTCGATGAAAATCTAAAGACTTTACCTTCCAATCCTCTGACGACTATATATATACAGCACAGGCTGATGTGGTATGTCTATACGAAGTTCTGACCACGGCCATGGGAGTTATGGACAGCATTGAAGCAATGATCGCGAAATTCATCTCAAAGGTTCATTTTTGTTCATTTGGGATCCAGTGATCTGCATGCTAGTAGCTAGCCACTAAAACTCCAAATACTCCCAAGTTCCACATATTCTGGTGAATTTATTAGTCCTCTAGAAATCCGTAGCATGCATTAATAAGACAACTAATATAAATTTGGGTTATTTCAGCAGATTGAGACAACACTTTATCTCCTTACGGAGCTCAGAAGCATGTTAGAACAAGAAGATGAGTATTTGGAGGAACTAGAGATGGCTGTTCCCTTGCTCCGTGCATTATTGGTAAGCTTCCTAATTATAATCTTTAAATATTTACTCTTTAGTAAATTGTTTTATCTCTTTTCAAAAAATACACAAGGGAGAGAAGCGAACAAGCGTATGTAGAGAGAGAAAGAGAGCCTGTGTTAGAGTGGCTAAGCTGAATATGGGCTTTGCTAAAGCATAGTCCACATTTCATGAGTTTCCGGCTTTAATTAGCTCAACCCATATAACCTCGTCAGGGCTATAAAGTAAATAAAATTAAATTATTTTTTTAATCATCTTATTTCATATAATTATTATAATTTTTTTAAATTTTTATATAAAATATAATAAATAATTTAATTTTTTTAAATCTCAAAATAAAATTAATATTAAAAAATTATATTATAATAATATTTTATTCAATTTTTAACAAAATATCTTATCTAAATTGTGTAATCAAACGAGGTCTTAGATAAATGTTTGAGATTCTGATAATGACTCCAAAACATTTCTCCCGACATTTTTTTTTTGTTTTTCATTTTTTATTTTTTTATTAATTAGTGATTAAGTAAATTTTTTTATTGATGTTATGAATTTTTTTAAAATGTTTTTAAGGATATGAAAAAAAAATAAATGAAAAAAATAAAATAAAATAAAAGAGACCATTTGGTCTTGTCGGTAGCCATCCTCGTGTAGCACGGCTCATTCCTTTGTGTAATGATCATTAGGTTTATTCACAGGATTAAATAGTCATGATGATAATAATGCTTTCAAAATGTCTTTTTTTTGTTTTGTTTTGTTTTTGGTAACAGGCAAAGGAGGAAAGTGTACAGATACATCTAATCCAAGCTGCTAATTATTAAATAAAGGAGTGCAAGGAGAGGAAGATGGAAGGAAGACTAGATATATAGGATATGTTACAAGAACAATATCGATCGTGAAAGTGACTGTAACGTATCTAGTGCATACATGTACATAATTCAGTACTTTTTCAGTAAGAGATAAATTAATGGTGCATTTCATGATTTGACACTCACCACTCCATGCTAACCATCATTTACACCCTTGAATTCATAAGCATCATATCAGCACACCCCAAAAGACATAATTTAATAATTAAACATGCATGAAGAATTCGATTGAAATCCATAATGATATTAAAATCACTCCTATACCAATCTCCCCGCAATTTTAAAAGTTAAAAAAAAATAAAAAATAAAATCCAAAGTAAAATTTATAATCATATATTAACAGTTAACCCAAGGTGGCTGGTTTTTGTGCCAAAGGGATATGATCACCGCCACCACAACTAACAACATTACTCATGCTCTCGAGAAACTTCCTCTTGGGCATAGCTTCTTGCAGCATCAACACGACATCCCTCATGCAGGGTCGGTCGGCTGGGTTCCTACTCGTGCAAAGCAGTGCTATTTTAAGCATTTGCATCATCTCCCCCCGGACGGATGCGCATGAGGCGCCGGCATTTTTGTCCAATATGTCTTTGACACCGTCCTTAGTCTTTATCTTAGACCTCACCCAATCCACAATACTATTGCCATCCCCAAATTCTGCGTCCACCGATCTTTTACCACTCAAAATTTCCATCAACACCACCCCATAACTATATATATCGCTCTTTTCATCTACCTGCAAGGTATATGCATATTCTGCAAGAAAAAAAACACAGGCTCAATATATAATTCCGTGCAACACAATATCGCTTTAATTTCAAAATGAATGTTGATATTGTACCAAGTACTTTTGTATGCATGCTTGTGCTAGCTGTTGTTAAGAGCTAAATCTTCCAAAAACGACTAGTGAAAAAGAAAAGTGGAAGTAAAGAAAAAGGGAGCAGGCGTCACGCGCAATAGTGCGCCATATATATACATATATGAAAGTTAAAACAACAGTCTGGACAAATCCCGGCGCCTAAAGCTTCGGCCTTCTGCTATTGCGCGCCACGTTCGCCTGCGTACTCGTGAAATGCTGTACATTTAACCACAGCTTGAGCTATTCACCACGCTTTTGAATAAGATAATATTCTAGCTTGAGTTGCACATCTAGTACGATCAAAATAGTTGAAAACGACACTTGTTTTGTCTCCTCTGATCTTTTTGGCTCCTCACTGTCCTTTTCTTTCTTGTTTTCTTTTATTTCATTCTTTTTGTAAAATTCTTACTTTAATATCGAATCCTATGACTTTGACAATAACTAGAAGAAGCTAAGGGGGAACTAATTAACTCAGCCAGATCCCAGATCTCGTCAGTCGTCACCCAACAAAAGGAACTTAAGCCAACATTCCCTTCCCAAAAGAAAGGCCCAACAAAAAACACATCAACAGTTATCAATGCCGCTAACCTGCGCTGTAAAGTCAACACCACTTACGCACATGTGCGCATGATAGCTATCTCTCCTCGCCCAACAGAACGAACCAGAATTTAATACAAGAAAATAATAAAAACAAAAATAGAAATAAAAACGCACCTGGCGCAATGTAGCCGTAGGAGCCGGCAATCACCGACATGGACTCATCGCTCTGGATCAACTTAGCGACTCCAAAATCGGCTACCCTGGCCTCCATCTTACCGTCCAGCAAAATATTGCTGGGCTTGAGATCGCGGTGCACGATGACCGGGTCACAGTCGTGGTGAAGGTAGCAAATTCCCTGAGCCACCCCAAGCGCGATATTGTAACGGGTAACCCAATCGGTAACGACCTTAGTATTGGAGTGCAATAGATCGTCGAGATTGCCGTTGGGCATGTACTCGTAGAGCAGCATGGTGCACTCCCGGTTGCTGCAGCACCCTAACAATCTCACTATGTTCCTGTGCCGCACGTTCCCCAGCACCTCCACCTCAGCCAACACACCTAGTCTGCTCCTCCTCACGTTGTCCTTGTGTTTTACCCCCAGCTTCTTCACCGCTATGATCTCTCCACCGGGCATTTCCGCCTTGTAAACCGTCCCCGTCGAACCCATCCCCAAGATCTTATCCGTGTTCGTCAAACACTCGACCACGTCCTCCGCCGTGAAGTTCAATCTCTGGAACGCCGTCAACCTCCACGGTCCTATCTCACGCTCGTCGCCAAATCGATGGCTGTAATTGGTGCGGAAACACCGAGTCCCGGCGGCAATTACGAACAGGCCAATTCCAAATGCCAACGCGATTATCCAAATAACGGCGGAGCCAGCCGTCCGCTTGGGCTGTTGTCTGTTAGCCTCCTCGACCCGACCCTCTGACGACGTGTCGGTCGCACAGGGCCTCGCCAATGGCCCTCCACAGAGACCCTCGTTCCCTAAAAACGACGAGGGATGGAGGCTAGGGAATATCAAACCCGTCGACGGTATCGGTCCGGTCAGCATATTGTAGGATACGTTGAAGCTTTCCAATGTGGTGCAGTTTCCGAAATTAGAGGGGATGGTTCCCGTGAGGAAATTACGTGAGAGGTCGACATCCGCTACCGACGGGAGGATGGATATCTCCCAGGGGATTATTCCGGTGAGTGAATTACGGCTTAGATTCAAACACAGAAGCCTTTCGCAATGACCGATATCCCAGGGAATGGAACCGTTAAGGGAGTTTCCTTGGAGCTCGATCTTTGACAAGCTTTTGCAGCCGATGAAGTCCGGAATTTTACCGATGAGCTTCGCTGAACTGGCTGAAAAGATCTGCATGCTCGTGGCGTTCCAGATATTGTCGGGCAGAACAGCGTCGAAATGGTTTTGTGAGATATTCAATTGCTGCAATTTCTCGGAATTGCCTAGATCTTCAGGGACTGGGCCGGTGAAATTGTTCGCGCTTATGTCCACGAAGGTTAGGTTGGGCAAAGACCCGAGACCGTAAGGGATGGAGCCGTTGAGCAGGTTGTTTTGGATCCGAAACCTAAACAAAGAGGTGCAGTTTGTTAACGATCTCGGGAGCTGATCGACGAGCCTGTTGGAGAAGAGAATGAGCTTGAATAACTTGTTTCCGAGGCAAAGGTTCAGTGGGATTGGACCGGTGAGAGAGTTCGACGACAGGTCGAGCTGCTGCAACTTGGCGTTGGACCCAAGTTTTTTAGGAATAGTACCATTTAGCGAATTGTTCCATAAGAGTAGCGAGTTGAGGTTCGGCAATTCGCCGATCTTTTCGGGTATTTCGCCGCTTAGGTTGTTGTCCATTAGTCTTATCTCGACGATTCCCTCCAAGCTAGCCAGTTCTGAGGGAATCGTGCCCGAAAGACGATTATCGGACAATTCCAGAGTCTTGAGTGCTTTGAAATTTCCGAAACTCGCCGGAATTGTGCCTGAAATCTGGTTCTTGTAGAGTAGCAAGCTCTCGAGCTTTGTCAGTTTCCCGAGCTCGGGTGCAAGTGTGCCAGAGAGATTGGCGTTAGAAATGTCCAAGTACCTGAGATTTGATAGCATTGAGAATTCGACGGGTATTCCGCCTTCGAACGTGTTGTAACCGATCTCCATGTGCTCGAGCTGTGTCAAGAAGCCTAACTGTGGTGGTAGTGGACCATCCAAAAAGTTCCCGGCCAGGTAGAGAAACTTAAGCCTCGGGAAACGCCCATAGCTTGGTGGAATACTACCATTGAAGTAGCTTCCGCTGAGGTTAAGTTGCTCGAGGAAGCGGAGGTCGACGAGGTCATGTGGAAGTGAGCCAGTGAAGCTGTTACTGTACGCGTTAAAGATGTGCAAGAACTTGAGCCTGGAAATCCCAGGTGGAAACGTTGAATTGAAGTTGTTATGGCTGATATCTAGGGTCCGGAGCTCCGGTAGCTCGAAAATGGCTGGTTGGAGAGGTCCATCGAAGTTGTTACCGCTCAGGTTCAAGTGATTTAAGCGTGACAGGTACCGGATTTCTGGCGGAATTATGCCAGAGAGATTGCGATGAGAGAGGTCGAGGGTGGTGATTTGTGCGGTTTTGGGTTGGCATTTGATGCCTGACCAAGAACACCAAACTGGGACGTCGCCTTCGGGATTAGGATTAACGGAGGAGCTGGGGTCCCAGTCGTGGAAGGTGGAGAGGGGGTCTTTGAGGGAGGATTTAAGAGAGAGAAGAGACAAGAGTTCGGGAGGAACGGCAGACGCGGGAGCAGAATAAACGACGGAGAGAAGAAGAAGAGGAAGAAGAAGAAGAAGAAGAAAAGGTAGGGAAGAAAGTTTCATGGTTGTGGGTGGGGGTTGTGGTGAGGGGTAGGGGTTGAGAGGTACTGGAGGGTAAATTTAAGGGAGGGAGGGTTTTGATGATGGGAAGAGAGCCTACTTTTTTGGAGTGCTGGGTGCAGAGGGTTTTTCATTATTATCATTATTATTATTATTATGGTTGGTTTCAGTGGCCTTTGTTTTCATAATCAAAATGGAAATGAGAAAAAAGAGAAACTGCTACTCCCACTCCTACTTCTACCATTCGTAATTCTACTGCTTTGTTCTTTTCATGCTTCCCGTATCCCTCCCTCTTCCATGGTCTAAATACTGCAGATACTGTGTTTTATTTCCAACTCACATCTTTCGGTTCTGTCGCCTCCCCATCAGTATTCAACACCTTTGTCTGATCTCCCTATACTTTTTTGTTTCTTTGTAATTTCTATTTCTTTTCGTTTCTTTTCTTTTCTTTTCTGATTTACTTTACATCATTCATCTGTTTCCTTTTGCTTTGGCTGCCGAATATATATATATATATATATATATATGTTTGTATGCATAACAGTGACTATGTCTGTCACAAGATCCAAGAAAGTCAATCCAATTTCCCACCATATTCCCCAGCCTCTTATTTAAATATCCTTTTTTTATTCTCCCTTTATTTTTCTACAATTATTTCTTTCTTTCTTTCTTTTTTTATGAGAAAAAGGCAGTCGATGTGTAGAGACTAGAGAGCTCCTCATAGTAATGGTGTTTGGACGACGCTCTTAATTTTGAGGTTACCAACATTTTTTAACGAATCTGATCAGCTTGATTTTCATTTAGTATGAGTCTTCCATAGGGATTTAATGAGGCTATACATTTCTTTTCTTCTCTTTTTTTAATGCAGTACAAGGACCTTCCATTCAAATCTCTTCTTTGTTCTTCTAAGTTCTAAACTAAAATGCTGTTAAAAAGAAAAAAACAAAACAGGAAGTAAGTCGTATCTGCGGAAATTGGAATCATCCAGAATCAGATTTCTGCCATAGAAAAGGGTAAAGAAAAAGAAAACGAAAACAAAAAGAGAAGAAACAGGAAAACAAAAATGGGCACTCAATATGTCAAAATCGTGAGTGAAGCAGGCCTGTCGATCTATCATTGTGCTTCTCGGAATACCCACATCCATCATGTTGGGCGCGGATGTTTGAAATCCCAAAGGAGAAACTATATATTACAACAGGAAATAAAAGAAAACCGAGAAATAAAATTTCCAGAGTACAATAGAAGGATTTTAGTAGTCAGAATAAAAATACTAATAAAGAGTTGTTGATTTCCGTCTCAGCTTGGCTTTCGGTACTAAAGCCTTATCACATTGGGTATCAATCATAATCTACATTTGTATCATTAGTGTTGCTAAAGTACATCTTAAGATGACAACAAAGCTTCGAACACAAACCTCGGTTTCACACTCTACGAGCTTCCATCCGACACCTTTTCGTCTCTACATTATTAATGCTATCACACCTATGAGATCAATTCAATCAAAACCGATTCTTATAAAACTTACTCGACGAACTTGAAAGAGTTTTGCTACGAATAAATAAAATCATATATTAATCTGCATATTAATATTAATTTCTTCATACTTAAAATTTAAATTAATATTATTTTTAATAAAATTTACTTTTTGACTAATCACATTAAATTGATACGCAGATTAGTACATAATTGTACTTGCAGCTAGATTTTTCTAACTTAAAATATATTATATTTTTTATCTGAATATTTCAAAATATTTAAAAAGATAAAAAAAAATAATGTTTGAAAACGAAAAAGTTCTTATGAATATATAAATAACATATTTTGTTAAAAAAAATATCTCATAAATTAGCTTGCAATAGAAAAGAGAAATGAATTGAAGTACTCTTTTCCAGTCTTAGGAAGGAAGAATCGTACATTTATATCACATATGTACGTGAGGTCACCATCCGCAGTAGTTGAGAGAAGGTTGGGGGCCGTAATGGGAATATTCGTACGTGTTCCTCAGCTTTATCCTAGATTCCACCGTCGCTTCTGTGGAGCAGTAATCTAATCCCCAATCCCAATTAAGCGTTACAAGTTGACCGTGTGCATATGTTTTCTTCCTCGTGACTTGTGAGATGTATAGGGTTTAACAGTTCAATAATAATTTCAGTGCATTTTTATTTGTAGCATAAAGCTTCCCCTTTTTTTAATTTTTTTAAAAAAAAAAGAAAAAAATCTAACCAGTCTACAGTACATTGATGTTTATGTTTTAATCCCAATTAATAGGGCGAAATTACATACTGGTGTAGATATTAATATATAGCGTATGACCAGAGAGAAAAACACAAGTTCTAAATGCATTGTTCCGTGCAAATTCCGTATAATCGTGCATGTCCCTGTGAGAGCTCTTCAAATATATCATATTGAGATTGATATTAAAAATTAGAAGTATAGAGAATTTTAAACAAAAAAAAAAAAACATGATTGCAGAGGAACGGCAGGCGTGGTGGCTCTTTCGGGAGGGGGGAGGGGGAGTGGAGTGTCGGGGGCCCACAGTAACTTTGCTGTTTGGGCAATAAGTAAACGCAGCAGAGAGGGTAGTGAATGTGCCTCGACACGCAGTCATGCTCGCGTGAAGAAACACCTACGGCCATTCGCTTTTTGCATGATGGTCCTCATCCCCACGCTAAATCCATCCCTTCTCCATTCGACAATGAATAATTATATAACGGTTGGTTGCCCTTCACCTTTTTCATGACCGTTTTGTTCCTTTCCCTTTCTCCTCCGGAGACAACCCGCCCGGTTTGGAGTGGAAGATAAGATGAAATAATTTTTTATAAAAAATAAAAATTAAATAAAATGAAGTGGATGCAGCCTTTATCACTTCCTTATGCACAAATTATATATATATATATATATAGAGAGAGAGAGAGAGAGAGAGAGAGAGAGAGAGAGAGAGAGAGAGAGAGATGGATATGGGTATTAGGCCAAATATATGTTTATTGGTTCTTATTTTGTTTCAATATATATATAGTCTGATTCTTATAACAAGCGATATAATAATAAAAAAAAATCAATGGACATATCAAATGAAGATTCTGATTCAATATTAATGAGGTGTTTGAACATGACTAATCAAGGACCTATGTGTATATAATCTAAGGTGCAAAGAAAACAAATGTAGGAATCAGGAAGGCCCAAAGTATAAAAAAGGGACTTAACAGAGAGATCCAACAAACCTTCCGTAATAGAAAGTTGAAAAAATAGGGATGGTTGTTGGGAGTCCTTGAGAGAATGATGGGGAAAAAAATTGATGGCACAAAGACGACGAAGATTGGTTAAGAAAAAGGTAGCGTGGATTGGAAAAGAAACCCGGCCATAAAGGGACCCCTATCTCCATTCTTGCCACAGAAACATACTGTAACGTTGCTTGCACTCACTGGGTCTGGTGTGTTTGACTTGTCACTCACCACTCTCTTAGTTTGCTCCCATTTCCTTGCTCACATCAAAACTTCCATTCCATTCCTATCCCTTAGTGGAGAACAAAATAATTAGTGTCTGAGGGTGCGTGGAATGAGCATGTGACACCACTTCTAAGTCAAGATTTTGGACTTCAAATTTGTCTTAGTTACAAGATGTGTACATCTTCTACCATCTTCAGGATCCCTTTACCCGAGAGTGGAGATCACGGTCCAGTCATACGCTTCTATTTTAATTTTTAGGAAAGATATAGTTACAAGCACAATTATGCACTAATCTGTGCACTAATATGATGTGATTGGTCAAAAAACAAATTTTATTAAAAACAGTGTTAATTTAAATTTTAAGTATGAATGAATCAGTATTGATACATAGATTAGTATGCGACTATGTTTGTATATAGCAAAACTCTAATTTCTATCATAAGAAAAAATCTAAGAAAGGATGACTATCATTTACTATATAATATCTGTGGTGCTCTGTAATTGGTTTGGGTTCTCGCATTCTTGGGAGGGAGAGGAACTGCAGTTGTGTTGAAGGTGCGTGTGAATGAAACAAGAAAAAATGTTCTTCACACGTAAACAAGTTCTATGCATAGGACAATTGATTTAGGTTTCAAATCCATAGATTTATGTTTTTTTATTTATTGAGATTGCAACCCAACATGTTATATTAGGATATATTATGATTTCAATAACTTTTCAGATGATCTCCCAAACATTATATTTCTTCATATGATTGGTATTTGTAAATTTTCAGCCATTGATTTACCAATGTGTAGCATCAAGAAAATTTCTGAAGTCTGAACTCATTTTTCACCCAATACTATTCCGGAGAGTTCAATCCGCAGTAACGGATTTAACTTCATGTAATTAGCATTATAAATAGTAGTTCCACTTCCTATTAAGCCAGGTTCTTAAAGTTCATTTAGCAATGAAGGCTCTGGCTACCTAATCTCTAGGTGGTTTTACTTTTTAATCTCTCAACCATCGACTTCTTTAACGTTATTAGACCAGAGGCTAATATACCGAATTTTTTGTCGTTTATTATGAACACTTGAAAGTAAATGAAGCTTTTGTCCCGTAATTTAGATAGCTATAAAGGATAATTAAGAGGAGTCCATGTGATCAATGAACAATTACAATAATCACACATTTGAAAAATTTTATTTGTTGGTGACTCTTAGTGGCCTAAGTTAATAGGAGAAGATAACAAAAAGGGCCCCATTATATCATTACATGTCATGCTCTATCATTCGATGTTGGCTACAGATAGATGCTTTAACATGAAGATATAGGTAGAGGTTGCCACTTATTGTGGGAGTAGAGGAAGTAATGAGAATGAAAAAGGGCAAACAAATGATTTGGGTCTTCTATAGAAAAGGGATGAAAAGCTTAGTGAAACCGAATGTGGGTAGGGGAGTTGGGAAATTGTTTCACTTGGTTTTAAAAGAAAGGGGATCCAAAACCCACTCTCCATGGGATCTTCCACTTTCGTGGTGACATATTAAGCAAATCATGTCCAGCTGAGTGGTTGCAAAATAGTTTCTACCTCTCCTTAATTTTAAAGTTCGACACAAAATCTAAACAAAGGATTCGATCTTGAAAAATCTGACTTAACATAAACATGATGTTTGATGGAAGAATTAAGCGTGACATTTGGCTTGGCGATATTAGGGGGTCAATTATGACGAATGCTGGTGTTTATTCTGCCAATGTTGTTTTACCCGTTTACCCTAGTATTTTTTCTTTTCTTTTCTTTTCTTTTCTTTCTCTCTATATATATATATATTTTATTAATCTTAAAACAGGGAGCAGTGTAAAAGTCCATTTTACACCCTCCAATCAAAAATTGATACAGAAGTGTTGTCATATCCTCAAATTTAATTGGGTTCCTAAATTCCAACATGATATGTCTCGTTTAATTCATTACCCTAAACTATTTTATGGGTCAATTAATCTCGTACAACTAAATAATTGCAAAAAATAACAATTTCATGCACTTTAAGTCTTGTGAAAGAAAGGCTCAAAAGGATTATTTAAAAAGTACCTTTTGGGTTCAAGCTAGCTTCTCTATCAGAAAGAGATATATATAGCATCTGCATTGTACAATATGGGTCTTAGTAATAGCATTGCTGCTGATTCGAACAACTCCTTTTGACTAACAATCGGTTTAAATTTATTTTTTTATTATTATTTTTTAATAAATTAAAGGGTTAAAGCTGCTTTCGTCTTAAATTATTATGTTTTACATCTTGTATCTCAAACTATCAAAATTGACACACTGCATACTCAAACTACTAGGAAATAACAAATAGCACATTCCATCTAGGCATGTGACAAATAAGTGACATGACACAAATCCAACAAAGAGTTCTATATAACAATTGGCAATAGTTGGTGACAGTTAATTTTAATAATTTAAAGGGATTACAAGCATATTTCATCCTAAATTAGAATAAAGGTAAAATAAGAAAGACCCTAAAACAAAGAGTAAAAAATGGCCCAAGTCTGTCCTGGTTCAGGTGAAACTACAAGTTCTCGTTTCTCACTTATTATTTGTTGGGTTTTTTTTTTTTCTCCGTGTTTTTTCCCATTGAAGTGTGCTCGTGGACTCGGTCGTTTCCGCGTCTTGAAGCAAAAGACTAGCTAGTGCGAAATCCATCAAAGAATCCAACCTACTAAGCAAACCTCAAAAATTACAATCATTTTGTTTTAGAACATGGAAGTTCACTTTATTTTATATATCTCGTTTTGTTGGATACTTGTCTAAGACCCTAGTCTACATCCTAATCATAAGTATCATACATATTTTCCCCCACTTTCTTTCTTTTCTACTCCTCTTTATGAAGCTTTCAAACCACATAATTAACGTTGTTGGTCATTTCTGATGACATTGGAGGACAACTCATACACCCGTGGGTGTCCTCTTAATCATCACCTCTGTTCCTTTTCACTCGTCAGCTTTTATCTTAGTAGGTCGGATTTGTAAGCTTACTTAACCCCCCCAAAAATGAAGAAAAAGAAAAAGTTTTTGTACTTTTACTTATTTCTCACGTATTAAGAGTTGGGCTTGAGCCTTACGTCTTGTACGTGCAGAATTCATCAAGATTGATGTTGTTTTATCCCCAAGAAGTTGTATTTTGTATCTTAAATGGTTATAGTTGTTTCAATTTGAGCCCCAAGTTCCAAAATGAACAGCTGACAGCCTGACACTAATTTATCAACTTTTGACACTAGCAGTCTCCCGATGGTTAAAATCACAAAAAACTGGATACGTATCGTAATCTTAACGATTATAACTTAAATGTTAAATATGGTAAATTATTATGCCAATTGCAAAAGTAGAGGCAATTCCAATGGTATAAAGTGTAGTTTGCCATTTATTCTTTACAAACAAAACTAAAAAATATTTATTGTTATTCTGAAATGTTATTTTATTTTTTGTAAGCAGCTATGGCAGTAGTTATTGGAGCAATTTTAATGAGACAACATGCATGATAGGGTAAGAATGCTACTTCATCTATAATTAGTCTCAAATTCAAAAGCGAGTAAATGAAGCGACAATTTCATTTTGGTTATGTGGAGGACAGTAGCACGCGAATTTTAGGTGATGTTGATTATTTTTAATCTGAACCTGCAGTATTTCTAATCAGACCTCAAGATTTTATGTTAAATTGTTAACTTTTCGTCTATTTACTTTAGTTTGCTGTTTTTTTTAAAAGAAATTTAGCCTTATGTTAATCCCGCTAAAATGTCTTCGGGTCTTAGGTAAGTCTATTATTTGCGATGGGGGGGTTCGTGATGGGTTGGGGCCTGACCTCTAAACCGGGGTGATATTTGGGTAAACATTTTCCAGCTCTAAAGTGACTCGTTGCCATCCCAATATACAACTAATTTGTTCGGATCTCTCCAGTTTGTTCAAATTTGCAGAGAGAAAACGAGGAAAAAAGAGTCAGGACGTGAGACACTAGTGATCTAGAGACAGTTAACTAAGACTGAGGACCATATTTTTACTTAATCTTACAAGATTCTACTAGGACCACAGCCAAGATGGTGCTACTTCTGAGACACCAAAAATAAAAGGGAAAAGAACAATAGTTTTTTAGGAGCACTATCAAAATACAGAATGCTGGTGAGTTGATTTTTTTTTTTTTTTATAAGTAGCAAGATGATTTGTCATCCAAGTAAAAATCACTCAGATTAGATTTGAAGTGAGTAAGGGTGAAACAAATATACACATATGAAGGTCACATAAATGAGCAGAATTATATAATGGTATTAATACAAGGGGGCTAAAGTTACTCACCATTCAATCATTCATACCGGGGGCTGTTGATACTTCTCCATCCGTCCATTTCCAACCATACAACAATCTGATGAGAGAATATGATTAACATGGGCCAAATGCCATAAAAACAAGTCCTACAAGAGCTATTAAGAGAAAATGATATGGTTTTTATGGCCATCAACTAGTACCATCACAATCTTTATATTGGTCAGAACTTTAGAATAGAACACGTGCACTCGCAGGGAATATAGAATGGTTAAAACTAAATTTTTCAAAGCCTTTGGAAACTCAAACATGATGGGGCCAACAAAGTGAACAGCCAACTAAACAGCCAATTATGTACTTGGATTTCATGTAATTGACTAGCTTAAGACCAATAACTAACTCTATACACCTCTACGAAGCAGACTTGCACCTGATGAAGGGATGTAGGAGATTTCAGAACTATCCAGTGAAGGCTAAGCTCAGTTCAATCAAGTAGATTTCCAAACTGGGAAAGAAAACATTGAAATAATCTTCGTAGGGTAGTCTACAGAATTTTGTTTGCCACACACCAAAAATCAAGATAAAAGAAAAAAAAAATGTAAAACCATCAGGGAAAAGGAGGGTGGGTGTTATAACTAAACAATTCTACCACAAATTTTAACGCATTTTGTACATGAGTTTCCCCGTAACATGTCACAACCATAAAGATAAAAAGGGGAAGGTCTGGTAAAGCAGCATGTTGATTCATCCGCTAAACTGTATTCCAAAGTACCATACTTAAAAACTGAACTCTAAGAACTAAAAAATTGTCCATTATTGAAATGTATAAGGGCCTACCAGAAATCAATGCAAGCCAAAAATACAGATGCAATTGACATTTAGAAATTTGTGTAAATGGAAAGTTGAAAATAGATAAATAGATGGACTTAGTGAGTATAACAAACCAATTAATATAACCAACTTCAGGGCCTCTGAAAGGCAATTTCCCAACTTCCTGCTTCCATCTGAATATTGTCCAGTCAATATATAAATAAATATTTATGAACAGCTCATGAATATGAAAAATACACCATCCATAGAGATAGATCAAAGCAGCTCCTGAATCAAATTAGAGAAAGTAATAAACATTTCGACCAAGAAAATAACCCATGATTAGGATGAAAGGTATAAACCTGAACTGGACCTTGCAAAGGTAGCATATGAACTTTCTTCCAATGGAAGAAAGACCATCCTCACCACTAAGCTTCCTGTAACGTGATAAAAATTAATGGTTTAAGTGTGCTAATAAAGTCAAAACAGGAAAAATGTTAAAACTAAACACCTTTAGTGAATAACACAGTTCAGATCAAAATCAAGTCCATCCATGTCAAGAAATACTCCTGTTGTGATCATAAGGATACGATCATAGAGAGGATATGATCTGACTGTTGCTTCACAGATGAGGATAGGATTATAGATGAAGATACTCCTGCTATAATCACAAGGATATGATCGTAGATGAGGACTCAGAGCAGATCTGATTGTTGCATACGATCATAGATGAGGAAACCAAACAAAAACACCCCAAAAGATTTCCCACAGAAAATTGGAAGACTGCTGCCACATTGCTGAGGCCAAAACTGAGAGTTACATAAAGATCTGATTCGTTCTGTTTTTATTGGGATGCGATAGCTGAAGAGTAACCTAAAGGTGATTCAAAATGGTGTTTACTGGCTTCAAAATGGTGCATAAAACCTAAATTTTCTGCTGCTTTTTAAGTGCTCTGATTCCAAAATAAAACCATTAAGGCAGATCTCTCTCTCTCTCAAAAAAAAAAAAAAAATGGAATGGTTTTTGAACATCACATGAAGAAAGCCCCAAGCACGTGACCAGACAAATGGAGCCTGATGAGTTCAACAATCTGCTCCAACAAAACACGTAGTTGGCATCTACATTACAATCTAAAGCTCATACCATTTTTCATGTAACTAGAAACTAGAATGGATCTCATGACACACGAAGTAATTACAAGCTTTTAATAACTGAAATGAGAAAAAATAATTCAGAAAGAAAAAGAAAACTAATAGATAGCAGCTCTTGTTACCGCGTAGTCCTCCTCTGTTAGATGCCTCACGATCAATGAATTGAATACAAATGAAATTCCCCTTGACAAGAACTACGTAGAAAATCCAAAATAGAAATGGAAAAGAGCAGAAAAAAATAACAAAAACGATGCAGGATAAACTAAAACCAACATAAATCAAATTTCAAAGAACAGGAGACTCCGTTTGCTTACTGAGAAATGTAATGAAAAGAAGATTGAAAATAAAATGTTAAATACTAAGTATGCCGCTACTCTAAACACGATAAAACATATATTCCACTTGATGAAGGGACACAAGTGATAAGACGCCGATTCTTACATTTTTTTTTCAGCAACCAAACAGAACAAATTCGATTTCAGCGAGCAAGGATCCACACTTCAAAAGGGAAATAAAGACTAAACTCCATCAGTTGACGAATGGAGCTGAGTTTCCTCATAAATATATAACGAAAACAACTAGAGACAAATTACATTTAAAAATTTTCGTGCCTTTTCCACTGCATTCTAAGCAACCAAACGGGGGATAAAGAAAGTAGAGCTAATCAGGGAAATGCACAATTCAGAAGTATTTCATCATAAGATATGGAGAACTAACCGAGTGTATTTGAAAGTGCGAGAAAAATCGGTACGGTCATGCCTCTGTCCCTTTTGGGACAGAACCGAGAGGAGGAGGCCTTCCACATCTCAAAATGAACCAATTTGGTTAGTTTTAATCCGACTACAAAATAAACGAGTCGAATCGGATGAACGAAGCGAATAAAATAGGAACAAGTAGACGATGAGCTATAGATCGGATCAAATAGGACCCAACTTCGCGGCATTGGAAACAAAACCGAGGTTTTTTTCTTGAATAATCTTTTTAGAATAATGATTATCGTCATCTATTTTATTATTATTTTCTAATCATCTCGTAATATAGTCTTAAATGATTAAAATTTATTTATTATATTTTATTTACAGACATCATTGAAGACTTAATTGAATTAAAAGATAAGATAAGATCAATTTAAATAAAAGTTAAAAAATAAATAAATATTATTTTTTAATATTATCATTATTTTAAAATTTAAAAAAATCATAAAAAATTAAATTATTTATTATATTATATATGAGAATTTTAAAAAATTATAATGATGAGATCAACTGAGATTAAACACTTTTTAAATCCAAACAATCCATTAATACCTCATCAAGAAATGTTAAAAAGATTATAAAACAAATAATAAATAGATTTTTCCATAATTTTAGAGCATCTAATTTTACCTCCAACAACCCCTCCGAAAATGGAAAATGATTTTTATGCAACATTATTTCTCTTCTTAAATTTATCTGAAGCCCAACGTCAAAAAAAATAAAAAATCGTAAGGTTCGGTCCAACAAACAAAGGTATATCTACACTAATTTAGTAATAATGTGTGAATGAAGAGCATTGGAGAACCTAAGGACACACTAACTTGCAGTATTTGATGGAACGAACCTCATTATAGAAAGATGCTAAAAAACTATACACATCATTCCTAACGAGCTTGATATATACCAAACTCCTATATATTTATAGTGGTAGAATCCAATCCACATCGTGTGAAAAGTGCCCGACTCATTGCTAATCCTCAATCGTCTGGGCGAGCAACCAAGAAAGGTAGTCAGATCCCTCTTCGGATTGACTCGGTGGAGTAACCCTCTTCCGAATCAGCATTTCTACCATTGGGTACCTCCTCTTTCGCCCACCCTTAGGCCTGGATTGATATCTCTCGTCTGATTCTTCAAAGTCCCCCTGAACCAGAAACAGTAACAATCCCAACCATAAATGTTATTTTCAAACCATGTCGCAAAAGGATGTTTATCTAGATGAAAGTACAAGATGCTTACAAGTGTATAAACATGGTTCCCTGTCTTTTCATGATTATCTCTAACATGCTTATGTGCGAACCTCATGCCACAACCAGAAAAGCTACAGGCAAAAGGTTTAAGTTCAAGGTGGACGGCCTTCATGTGCTGACGGAGATTTGATTTCTGCAAATATAAAAATACACAAGAAAAAAAATCAATAAAAAGCCATATAATTCTTCGTATCTATTGATTCAAAAGCTAGAAAATAAACTTATAATGGAAAATCTCAATGGTGTAGCAGCTTACATTTGAAAAAGTTTGAAGACAACCCTTGTAATTGCATTTGATTCTCTCCAATGAACCTGCGGATTTATGTGTTCGCTGGTGTCGCTTAAAGTTCTTTCTCAGCTGCCTGGTGCCACATATCTCACAAGTAATATGTTGGTGGCAGGACTGGATGTGGGCCTTAAGGCATTTACCGTTTGCAAAATAATTCATACAACCAGGCTCGGAGCAGAATGCCTCCACCGAGTCTAGTTTAACTGCAGCAGTAAATGCATACATCAGAGATTGCCATCATTTGAACGAATATCTAAAATCAAGAAAGACTAATTATTTTCTCATTTACAGAAAATAATCCACACTGCCATACAAAAAGCAATGGGGAAATATCCAGACTAATTGTTTCCTCATTTAAAAAAGATAATCCACACTGCCATACAAAAAGCAATGGGGAAATATCCAGACACATTTAAAGGAGTTGGAATCTGGAAAGCAGGGCAACTTGCCATGGGAGTCCTCATGCTTTTGCAGCTTTGACGCAAATCTGAAAACCTTTCCGCAACCTATTTCCTGGCAGATATACTGCTTCTGGCATTCAGCATGAGGGGAAGAGCAATCCTCGCGATGGAATTCTTTCATGTGCCTTTTCATGTTGCCTTGGAATGAAAATTCAAGGCTGCATCTCTCGATTGGACACTTAAATAGTTTACCTTGGTGCTGAAGAAGATGACGAGTCAAGTGGTCCTTTCTTCTGTAACTGGAATGGCAATCATCAACTGGACAAGTATACGGCCTCTGCACCCAAATCAGAAGTACCATACATTTGTTAAGAGCTCGAGGATAACTGACCAATATATCTAGATGTACATGAACAAGAAGCCTTCAAACCTCAACTTGAAAACACCGTGTGAATGAGGCTCGCTTGAAGGAGCTTCTCAGGAGGTCTCCCACCTGATACTAGTCCACTCAAGTCAGAAGATGAAGCCTCACGCATTTTGGAGTTCTTTGTATGGGATCCAATGCTTCACACTTTAACATATAAGTAACTATTCCTGCAAAATAATGCATCTTTAATTGACATGGAAACTAAATATATACCATTAACAAGGTGCAGACGGCCACAGATGAAATTGATAGTTAAGAAAGAAAGCAGTAGCATCTCAGCAGTGTCTTCAGACGTTCCACCCCACCACTCATAAAACCCATATTTTGACACTTGAGGTTATTTCTGCCTACTAATTAGTGAAATATTCAAATGAATTGAGTTCTCTACCCAAAAAAGAAAAAGAAGAAAAGAGAAATTGTGGCCTACAATTGAGATCAAATTGGAACAAAATCCATCACGTGTTAGATTCTTAGAAAGGAGCACCATCATCAAAGTAACAAATAAAATTCTTTCATCCTATCAGGTTTCGTTTTTTGCTTTTGAGAAACATTTGGACAAGTTCGTACTCTCTTAAGGTCATCCAACTCATGGAAAACATCATTACACACACACACTGTCACACACAAATCATGCCGATTAAATATTTTATCCATTAAATTAATACGATATACATGAAGAGCTCCAGCAAAGAATACCAAACAATCAATTACAAAAATGGTTATTCCGCCAGCAAGAGATTCCTGAATCACTTAAGCTCATATAACCAAGCAAACAAAACCCAACACAGAATAAATTCGGGCAAGCAAATCTAAAGCGAGAACAGGTTAATTGAACCACAACGAGAAAAATAGCATTAAAAAAAGGAAAATATTCCAACAATACCTCAAGTGAATGACTTTGCATGTGTTGCTTCAGATACGCGGGTTTACTGAAAGCTGCCCCACATTCTGAGCAAGCATTAGATTTATTTCCCTTTATTTTCTCTTCCCCATCAACTTCAATTTCTCCCATCTCTTCCTGAACCACAGGAGAACAAAAACTAAGTACGAAACGAAAAACATAAATAAGCACGTATTAGCGAGAGAGTGATAGAGGGAAGACCTTGTGATGAGCGAGGATGTGAGAGGTAATAAGGGACTTCTTGGACCTGCAGATGCCGCAAAAATCACAGAAATAACGCCTAATGTCTCTGAATATCGGCTTTTCCATCTCTCCAATCTCCTCCATCTCTCTTTCTATCTACCACTCCAATCAAGTGAGAAAGGAGAAGCGCGGCAGCTCTGCAGATAGATAATTTTATCGAGCGAAGCAAGGGGAAGAACCCTAGTGCTTTAGCTCGATTGAGCTCCTCTCGGGTTTTGTTTAGTTATTCGGCTTTCGAGTCTCTAAACTTAGATGGGGAAGTATCTCTGGGCCCAAGCTAACACCATTATATCTCGACCCATCAGCAAAAGAAGGATCTGGCCCATTTTAAAAAAAAAAAAGGTAAATTAATAAAGCAATGACAACTAAGAGCATTGTCGTTACCAAGTCTAAAATTTAGTTAGGATGTTGTGTTTTAGTCATAATATAGACTTCTACCTAAATTAGTCCATATTAGACTAGCTATCTCCAAGTTTAAAAAATAATATAATATTATTTGTTTTAATAATATTTGATAATTTTTTTCTTTTAATATTTTACAAAGACATTACATGTAGAAAGTTGGTATTCATTTCAAACTTCCTTTGAACTCTTTGGAGGGTCAATTTACTAGCATACAAGCTGTAGGAAATTCATGGAACCTCACCCTCTAGCTTGGTACTGATACAACAAAACATTGAATTCCATTAAATTGAACCCAAAGCAACTATATACCATGAAAAATTATCCAGAAATAAACAAACAAAATACATTGAATTTTATATATTCCATTGTTCACTTGTGGAAACATATACTTATGGAGAATGAACCCAAATCAATCCAATAATTACCAAAACAGTCCACAAATTACCAATATAGTCCATTAATATACACAATGAGGGCTTAAATTTAAGTGGTGCAAAAATTGAGCAAATGCCCTAACTATTACATATTATCTAAGCACAACACCATAAAAGTGATTGCTAGATAAGCTAAGATGTATACAACTGCAAGATCTTCCAGTAAACTGATACAATCCTTCAACCCAAACAGGTTTGAGATGTTCTATAAGCCCTTTGCTAGGCATTGTTCAATTCTCCCTCACACAACTCTTTTACATCTCTAAGGGCCACCAAAAATTCCATGATATATATATATATATGAGAATAGATTAAATCAAAGGATACAGAGGATCCATAGAAAAAGAATAATTAATGTACGATGCATAAGTCCATTTGGCATTATATACTTTCTTGCAGTATATTATATATGATAAAACCTGGTATTTGCTTATTTCGAGATCTGCTAAAACTTCATTCGTTACTTCTACCAAAAACCGACCTATTATATTAACTCAAATATTCAGCTCCACTAAATTACATTAATAATAACAATACGGGCAATTCAAGTATAAAACAAGTACAACAAGAAAATAAGAGTTCATATGGCTTTAGATAAAATGGCAAGAAAATATTCATGTAGCCAGCCGAAATAGTCAAATACATTAATTTATATGTTCACCATTTCCTTATGGACCACATTTTAAGTTTCAAGAAATATCACTCATGAAGAAACTAAGCTTGTAAATACAGAAACACTCATATTAGGCACACATGAAGAGATACAACAATTCAGTTCAAGCTATCCATAGATAATGTGTGATTGATGTTTTACACAAACTTTTGAACCTTGTATAAAGAATGCAAAACAATTACATAAGAATGGAAAGACCAAACCATAATTTATGTGCAGAGTTGATTTAAGGAAATGAAAGTGTTCAGGACAGTTTATAGAACCATTGGACTAATCCAAACTAGTTTATAGGTAGAACCATTGGACATCTCCCTTATATTTTATACATACAAATCAAAATATATATATATATATATTCATGTGCTTTCTCTGCTGGTACGAACTTGGTGGACTGTGAGGTTGTGGGTTTGAAACTCATTGGGTACATGTGTTGCTAATCTATAAAAATAGGAAATACTTTGATTTCATATTCTCTTATAGCTTCTAATAATTTTAAGTTGACAAAAAATGGCAGTAGCAGGTGAATGTAAATTATGTAATCGTATCACCAAAACAATGATATGTAATGAAAGGTGGAAATTTGGCAGATGCTGCAACAGAGATGGAATCTGAGTCTGGCAAGAAACTACCTGTGCTACAAATGGCTACAAAGCTTGCTGTATCATTCCAATATTTAAATAAGTAAACACAATACAAGTTGAATCAGTTACTAGCAGAGTAAAATGCAAAATCAGCTTCCACTTGAATGGTTGAATTGAATCTATGGTATTCATAATTGAAATCAAGCAATTACACTCATATCTTGTTGTTGTTTTTATTAAGAATGAACCAAAATCATTTATGTTATTTTTTTGTGCTTTCAGGGTTCATTTACTCGCTTAACCCAACAAGCATTCTTATTCTTCCAATTTCTAATTCCTGCTCTTTAATTTTAAAAATATACATGACACAACTCTTAAATAAACAATAAAAGCAATAAGAGCAAGCATGCTGGAACCTTCAAAATATTATGGTGTCTCTTAGTCCGTGCCAAGGACACTTCAAATTTTCAAAATATACAATAAGAGCAAGCATGAGGCTGGAACCTTTAGAATATTATTGATATGTTCCTAAAGGTTCTCAAAAACATGCTGAGCCACATTTTAAGAGATTTCTCAGAAGCTAGAAGAGATTTCTGAGACTCATTTCTCAGAAGAGGATATAAAATTAAAATCTGTTTGGAGAAGGGGGATGCATAACGATGGCTTCAACAGAGAAGAGTGAGGAAGGGAGACTTACCTTGCTGAGCAAGGGGACGACGACAACCGCTGGAGAGATTTGGAGTTGTTGGTTGAAGGACGGCGATGGGTTGAAGAAGACCCAGGCTTCGGGAGAGAAAGAAAAGAAAGAGAGGAAAGCGATCCGCAACGAAAAACTGAGAGAAATGACAGGGGCAGGTAGTAAAAAATAAATAAAAAATTATTTGATCTTTATACAGAGTCTCGCTAAACATGGAGAGGTCTTTAGATTTACTGTATCACTTATGTCAAACTTCCTATTTATAGCGAGGCCGTTGCTGAGCAATTTCTGTAGAATTGTAGTCATTTTGAACTTACATTTGGCAATGGCAAGGCCATTGCCAATGCTCCAAGGCCTCATTTGTTTCTTTAAATTTAAATTATCTCATTATTATAATTTTTTAAATTTTTATATAAAATATAATAAATAATTCAACTTTTTCAAAATCTTAAAATAAAATTAATATTAAAAAATTATATTATAATAATATTTTATTCTATTTTCAATAAAATATTTTATCTCATTTTATCTAAACTGTGTAACCAAGCGAGCTCTAAAATTCCGAACATATAAAAACCTAGGATTTGAAACTTGTTTTAAACTGTATATTTATCTTTCTTTTAGCAAGTTCCGTGACCTTAATTCTTTGGTTTTGAGTTTTATTATGTTAGTTTTTTTCTAGATCAGTAAGAAAAATGTTGAAATTATACATGCATTTTATAAATTAACTTAATTTAATATGATATATCAGGTTATAAATTTATTTATTTATTTATTTTTTATGGTAATACTTTCAAAAAGTAACACTTATCGTTTGCATTTAAAAATCTATTGCCCGCGGGCCGCTGTGCAATTCAAAATTGTTTCTATTCATTTTGGTGTTGTTTAGATATAAAAAGCATTTTATTTCGTATTATTCTTATATTTTTTAAAAAATTTTATATAAAATATAATAAATAATTTAATATTTTTAAATTTTAAAAAAATAATATAATTTTAATAATATTTTATTTAATTTTTATATAAAATCATTTCTACGTACAAACAGCACCTACATCTTCCTTTTTAAGGCTGAGCAACCGGGTACAGGACCGGGTGTAACAGCCCGCTAGAAATTCAATTGTGAAATTTCTATTAACTTTAGGAACCTCGTGAAAACCTCATAAGTTTTCACGAATCCATTAATCGTATAGGTTTTTGTTAAACTATATAGTTAGTGTTATTATTTACTATGGTATCATAAGTGTATTTTTGATTATTGGAGATAGTTAGAAGTGTCAAAATGTATTATGGTTTGTGCCATTAGACTCGGAGGATTATTTAAAGTCTTATGGCGCAATAACATTTTTTCATATTTTCGGACAAAACGTCTGTTCAAAACTGTAGATATTATTGGATAAAAAGAAATATCTTGAGGTAAATTTTGTGAATATTATTGGGTAAAAATATTTTGAGTTGATAGATATTATTAGATAAAAATATCTTAAGTTGATGTTTTTTTTAGATATTATTGGATAGAATATTATAAGATAATCATTTATAGATTTTTTTTGGGTAGGAGAAAACTACACTCAACTCTCAAGTCCAGCCTCATCTCTTCCATATCTTATCCACAAATATCTCCAGCCATCCCTCCCCACGAAATTACTTCATTTATGCTTTCCATTGAAAGAATACCAAACACTCTCTCTCGGACAGCTTTTAGGAGTTCTTTTGCACACCTATTTCGAAGCTTTTGTAAGTGTTTTATCATAAAGTCTCCTTCATATAAGTTGTTCCTCTTTGAGTCTAGTTTCCGTAGATATATTTTTCGTATCATTATATGGTCATTTGGTCGGTCAAAAGTATTTTTAACCATAGAAAGGTCATTCTGGGCGTGAATCTGGAGAGTATGTTATAGTTTGGAGTTTTTGACCAAGCTAATGGATAGATATTGGTCCGAAATTTTTATGGAGTATTGTTAACATGTATATATGACTATTGGTTGAGGATTTTTGCATGATTAAAGGTTTTGATGAAAGATTTTCTTAGATTTAGAAACTTAGAAACTGGAAGAGGAAAAACAGTTTCTGTTTTGAGAAAGTTTAACTCTTTGGTGGTCTAAACCTATTCTAATGACTTTGATAATTTTATTGGAGGATCCTAAACATCTTATATACATGTTATATTATTATTTTGAAGATATTTGATGTTAGTTTTAAAGATATGAAATTTTATGCAAAGAGATATTCAGATAAGCCAAAGTGTGGATATTCTTGGCTAAATTTATGTTTTGGTTAATTTCTAACCATGTGATCTTGAATTAGAAGCTTGTATATGTTTTAGGACATCTTTTTAAACCATGTAATGGTTTGGTTTGAAGATCATATATTTATAAGTCATAGATCAAGAGATTTATCAAAACTAGTTGAGGAAAAAGTTTCTGTTTTTGGACTAAGTGTAAAACCAAAAACTCCAAATATTATTTTGTGATTTTGGTGACTTTAGTTTGATGATTTAAAAGCATGGTTGATGTTAGGATGATATTATGAATATGTTAGAAGTAAGATTTGATTTTTGAAATTCTTGGAGATGTTTTGATTTAAGGTCAAAACTTGTGATTCAAGTGCTTGGATCTTTTTACAAAAAAGTTTGGTGTTGATTATTAGCTTTTTCTAAATGGATGTTTTAAGTATGGTTTTGAACTTAGGATTGGAAGATGTTTGTTGCAAAATTTTGGTTTAAGCATGAGTTTTGAAGTTGGAAGGAATTGCAACAAAAATAAAGGGAAATGACCTGTGGATGTTTCGACCATAGTGTGTTCTTCATAGTTGTGTTTTAGTTTAAATTTTTCTGAGTTGATATTTAAGTTTAGGACAAGATTTACATGAGGAATGTAAATTTTGGAAACTTTTGGAGTTAGTATGCAAAATCCTTAAGTTATGGGTAAAACGGTCATTTTCCCACATGTAGAGAGTAAAATGAAAATTTTACTCTTTAAGTTAGTATTTTCCATATTTCAAATTATTAGTGATTTAGTTCTAACTTTTAGAATCACTAATTACAGTTCCTCGTGATCGCACTTGAAGTTTTATAAGAAACGCGGAGATCGAGGTAAGTTAGCTTTTAACTTACTAGCAGTCTACTGTGTATGTGTGCTAAGTAAAAGAACTATAGTGTATGTATGTGTGTTATCATATATGTCATGCCACGCCAAGTTATCACGTAATTGTTTATTATACAGAATTTATTCTGTCATCAATTTTTATCTGTTACATAATATATTCTGTTATGTATTACTGTACATTACAAGTACGTCATGCTAAGTATGTCATCTATTACATGTATGTCAAGTCATGTAATATTCACTGTTGCAAGTATGTCATGTTAAATATGTTGTCTATTATATGTTATGTCATGTTACGAAATGTTTCTATCTCAAGTTGGTCATGTATTTCAAGTTATGTTCAAGTCACGTTTCATCTTGAGTACATTATGTTTGTGTAGAATACATGGGGCCACAACAACTGTGGAGTATGTATTTTACTACAATTGTGATGCGTAGAATACATGGAGCCACAACAACTGTGGAGTATGTATTTTACTACAATTGTGATGCGTAGAATACATGGGGCCACAACAACTGTGGAGTATGTATTTACACGTAGAATACATGGGGCCACAACAACTGTGGAGTGTGTATTTTTCATGTTAAGTCAAGTTTGTGTAGAATACATGGGGCCACAACAACTGTGGAGTATGTATTTACACGTAGAATACATGGGGCCACAACAACTGTGGAGTATGTATTTTTCATGTTAAGTCAAGTTTATGTAGAATACATGGGGCCACAACAACTATGGAGTATGTATTTAACTGCATAGTGATGTGTAGAATACATGGGGCCACAACAACTGTGGAGTATGTATTTTTAATGTTAAGTCAAGTTTGTGTAGAATACATGGGGCCACAACAACTGTGGAGTATGTATTTACACGTAGAATACATGGGGCCACAACAACTGTGGAGTATGTATTTTTCATGTTAATTCAAGTTTCAAAGCAAGTTCATGCTAAGTCAAGTTCAGTTCATGATTCAATTTAAGCTATGTCAATTATGTTATGTTGTACGCTAAGTTATGCTTTAATTACTTATGAATTTGATTATGCATTTATGCTTTTACTGTCATACATGCATCATTAGTCTGTATGGAAGTTTTTTGTTGACTTGCTGAGATTTGTAATCAAATCTCACTGTGGTAGTCCCAACTACCATTCCCCCCGAATGGTAGATCTTGTTACAGGACCTGAAGGAGGATCAGGAGCTGACCAACTAGACACAGTCGACTGAACGACGGTGCGTCGTTAATGTTAATATAGTAGTTAAATTACTACTTGTACGATGGAGTTGCATCTCCAGTACTATTGGATCATAACTATTTTGGAATAGTGCTGTGATCTTAGTTATTCAATGGATCTTTATGTATGAAGTATGTTTCAAGTATTGAGATATTTTCAGTTTGGTGCATAGTATTGCTAAAGAAAAAAATTATCCGCTGCGAATATTGCATAATGTTAGATGCATGTTAGGATTATTGCATCTTATATGTCATGAACGGGGGCAGGTAACCTTGTGTTGCATGTCTCGACGCTTCAAATGTTCGTCCGATCCCAAACGGAATTTGGGGGCATCACACCGGGTATCCGGGTATACTCGGCCCGGAACCCAGATTCCAATATCCTTATACAATAATACACTTCTTTTTCCCAATAAACTAGAATGAAAAATAAAGAACAAATATGCACTACATCAATAAACTCATACAGCATTTAAATATCCCAAAAGGCCGAAACTTTAAAATTATTGATAGAAAACCCAAAAAAAATAAACCCATGAAACGGAATGAATCAAATAGAGCTAAAAGATAGCGGCACACAATAAATAAATAACATACTAGAATCAATCCATCAAGATATTGAAATAGCCTCATGTTCCTATATTTGGGCCATTTTCCAGAAGATTTTGAGATACGGACTAAGGAGTTAATTCAAATGTGGATGGCTAAAGGTCTTGTACTTCAAACTGGAAGTAACAAGGAAACATTGGAGGATGTTGGAGAACAATATTTGAAGGAGCTAGTTGAAAGGTGTATGGTACAAGTAGGAAAAAAGAGTTCAGTTGCAAGAATCAAAACTTGTCGTCTCTATGATTTTATGTGAGACTTTTGTGTGGTAAAAGCTACATTGGAAAAAATTATACACATCATCAATGTTAATCATGAGTCCAATAAAGCAACAGAAGCTCCCATTGGTGAAGTTCGAAGAGTTGCTATCAGTGGTGGATCAAGTGATCCCATGAGTTTTGGATTTATATTTTTATCGATATCTCAAAAATATTTTCATCTAAGGTCTCTTCTAACATTCTCTGTGCCTCTGAAATTTTGGGAAGAGAAATCTATGCTAAGGAACTTCAAATATCTTAGAGTCTTGAAAATTACTACTGATGATCCACATTCCACAGAACCTCAGTTCAATACAAATGCAGTTAAAATAAATTATACTAGAGCATCTAACTAGTACGTAGACACTAGACATGAATAAAATAAGAGCAAAATTTGTACAAATCACACCCAAAATCAGAAACCCTAAACAAATTACACCTAAATCAGAAACTCTAAACAAATCACACCCAAATTAGAAACTCAAAACAAATCACACCTAAAATTAAAAACCACACCAAACAAATCACACCCACTAAACAAACCACACCATAAACTAAAGAACCGAAATGGAAGAAGAGTTTATCAAAAACTAACCTGATTTGTAGTGTTTTTGAAGATGACCAGATGAAAGCGACGACGGGATGACGGCGATGACAGGATGAGTGGGTGACGGCGACGACGGGATGATGCTAGAGTTTCGAGAAGATTCGTTGAGAGAGAGAGAGTCAGATTGGGGGGGAATTGGGATGCCTGAGGGGATATAATCCAGTGCCAAAATAACGTCATTTTGGTACTGAATTTGGGTTAAAAAAATCCAATATCCAACTCAAGTGTTTTCCAAGCCGATACCCATAATCGAATTTCGGTCCGGGCCGGATTTTTTCCACCCCGGTCTCCTAGCCTTATTCATTTAATCCTTTTTATTATCTCTATAAATGAATAAAATAAAGTCTCCAGTAACACGTACCATAATCAGAGAGAGAGAGAAGGCAACTCACCATGTGACGTAAAAGTAGAGCTACCGACCAAATCCAGTCCTATCTGTAACAACTAATCATTAAACGGCTTGTCTTCCTCACCAACCAGGTCAAATCCCTCCCCTCACTTCCCCATCCTCCCTAACTCCTGATCCTTCCCTCCTCGTCGAATTTGAAGAACCCCCGAGTCTATTAATTGCCTCCCCCTAGCCATTACTCTTCTTTTTTATTTAAGAAACTTGAAACACATAACTGTACAATAACTTTCCATATCTACCCCATCCAATCCAAACCCCCCTCCTCTTTAATTCCCAGACTTCGGAAAAGGATGGGACGCTCACCTTGCTGTGAAAAAGCGCAGATGAACAAAGGCGCCTGGACCAAAGAGGAAGACCACCGCCTCATCAACCACATCCGCCTCCACGGCGAAGGCTGTTGGCGCTCCCTTCCCAAAGCCGCTGGTACTCGATCGTGCACCATGATCATTTTCATCTATCAATTGAATTAAAAATTGTTCTCTCATAAATTTTGTTTCTTTGCTCATTTTGTGTATGTACAAATTGTGTAGGATTGTTAAGGTGTGGCAAGAGTTGCAGATTGAGGTGGATAAACTATCTCCGCCCGGACCTCAAGCGTGGTAATTTCACTGCAGAAGAAGATGAGCTCATCATCAAGCTCCATAGCATGCTCGGAAACAAGTAATCCCCCACATTTCTTTCTTATTCGGCCATACAACTAGAAATATGAATTATCCGAGTTTCCATTTTTTAACTTCTGGGGTTGAATAGTCTTTTCAGATTTGTTTTCCAGAGCCTGTTTAATTGATTGCTGAGAACGAAAACGTGGGAAAAGACAAGAAATTTTGCAGTTCTTTATGTTAATTGTTTAATTATAATATAAATTCTTGCAGATGGTCTTTGATTGCGGGAAGATTACCGGGAAGAACTGACAACGAGATCAAGAACTACTGGAACACTCACATCAAGCGCAAACTCATCAGCCGTGGCATCGACCCTCAAACTCACAGCCCTATCAACGAAATCTCCGCCACCGCTAGGGCTCCATCCCACCCAAATTTCAGGAATTCCTCTCCACCATCGTTACCGGTGACCAAAATCAGTCTCATGAATCAGAGTAGCAATAAGGACATCAGTAACGGTTTCAGTACCGCCACGACGTTGAAACCGAAGACCGAGTCTATCGAAGATGCCAACTGCAGCAGTAGCGGCACAACAACCGAGGAAGAACCACCACGACTACAACAACGACAAAAACCAGAGTCGCAAGAAGTAGCGTTCGAGAGCAAACTCAATTTGGATCTTTCTGTAGGGCTTGGGCCGTTTCAGGCGGAGTCGACTCCGGTGGTGTTTGCGAACACGGACGAGTCAAAGCTACAAAAAGCTCCTTACCAGTTGTTTGGGACGGTGCAGTCAGCCATGGCAGCAAAAGCGGTGTGTTTGTGTTGCCATTTAGGGTTTCAGAGCAGTGAGTTGTGTAAGAATTGCCAGAACTCTAATGGGTTCTATAGATATCACATATCTTTGGATTTGTAGTAATTTTTATTTATTAATTTTACTTGCTTAATTTTTTTTACCCGCGAATGTAATCAAAGTCACTGTAAGGTATATAATTTCTCTATAATTATATACGTTAATCAAGTTTAGAGGAATATAAACATATATAATTTATACTTATAGTTATGAGTTTGTAAGTGATGTGTATTTATTTTAAAATAAAGTGAATAAATTTAAAATTTATATATAAAAAATTAATTTTTTAATAATAAATCAGTTTTTTTTTTAAACGACTGTATAGTATTTATATTTATAAAAGTGTATTAATATTATTTTTGTTCTATATATCCGTGCTGTAAAATTCATATTGTAACTTATATATTATGGCACTAACATGAGTACGTAGTACTAGACCGATTGCAGTATTCAGCGAGTTGTATAAACTTTGTTATCGCCGATTGATGACGATCGAGATTTGGCATAGAGACCAGAGACGAACGTACGAGCTAGACTCGTGCTTATATTAATATAATTAGTGACTAATATTAATGCCTGTGCGTGAGCAAGATGAATGTCAATTAATTAGGTCAAGGTGCCTCTTTTATTGAACTTTGCCTTTCTGCTCAATTTTTGTTGTCGTCCCTTAACTTTTCAAACTGAAATATAGGATTAAATTGAAAGGATTTGAAAAGTATGTAGTGATCATGTGTGTGCCTCGAACGACCCATGGTTTGGTTCATCAAACGAGTATTTAAATTACCATAGGATATGTTTTATATGTTAAAATCTAGTACTTTAATTTACACATTATAGAAAGAAGAAAAGTACTAACTCAACCAAAAGACATTATATATTCCTCATGAGTGGGAACAGGTAGACCTACCGATCGAACATTATCAGACGGTGATTAGTTTTGATTTAAAACGATAAACCAGTTGTACTATATCTAATATAGAATCTTATATATATATAGTACTTTAGGTCTCAACTAAGACTAATGGCGATCTCGCTCTACCTACCTATTAATTATATACAAATTACAAGAAAATTATTTATATGTAATAGTTATTTTCTGTCAAAATGAGTTTATTCTCACCATAAATAGTCATTAATTTTATCGTAAATAATTTGTCACAAATACTAGTGACACTTTGAAATACTTGGATTGTGTAAAACTGAAGCTGGTATATATATAGTGGTGCAAGCTGATCATCTGGGAATATATTTGAAATAGCGGATCATTTCCTACTAACTCAGACCGCCATGATCTTTTGACAGCTTGGAATATAAATTTTCGGTATATATGATATATATGCAATAAGAGAGTCTGAGAGTCCCTCGTAGATAGATATACATAGTACTCAATAATCAAGTCATCCGAATGAAAAGGAATTTAAACACAGCATCAATTTGATTGGAGGAAATCGATCTATGAACAAAATAATGGATACGAGAGAGAACATGTAACGTGTTTAGAAGGTAGGTTAGCGAATGTCCAGTTAGAATAATAATAGAGAAGGAAACAGTTGGTCTATCAGTCCAGGTGATCGGAGAAAGGGGCAGGAAAAAAGAGAGAAATTTAAATAAATAAATAAAAAGAAAAATAGTGCCCTTCTAAACTCCAATTTAAGCCTAAGCTATTGACATATATTAAAAGGCTAAGTTACTTTCTATGCTCGAAGCCCTGCACATTAAAGAAAAAACCCATCATTTCTTGCTTTGATTATATCCATAAAACCTGCACGGCGCACCAATGGACATAAGGGAACATGGGAGGGGAAAATTTCCACCCCATCATCCATCTTAATTAGCTTTTACAATTTGAAAAAGATGCTATGATCATGATGATCTGGAGTTTTTAAATCATGATCATGTGGGATCAGCTGGGTGAAGTCAATTAATTAAACTTAATCATACATATGCTTATTTTATAATCTTTCCCTATGAGAACGTACACTACATGAGGGATCAGCGGTAGCATGAATTTTTCATCAAATAGGCCAAAATATACAACAATAATAACACGTGTTCGTTGGAGACTAATGAAACTTGCTTCCAATCATTCTCGTCCATTACGTTGACCTACGGCCCTAGGCACATACTTTTTGTGGAAGTTCCGTGATCACCGAAGCAACATTTCTCTTTCAGTCCCATCAGCAGCCCAATAATCTTTGGAAAGTCATACCTTACAACCGAATTACTATCTATTTATAATTCTTAATAATATTATTATTTAAATTCATCAAATCAAAATAAAAATTAAATTAAAACTTCAAAAAATATATTATTTTAATTTATAATTATAAACAAATTATGTACCAGTAGTTAGTCTATCATTTTTCATAATCTTTATACGTGGGGGGCAGAAAAGCAATGAGACCGGAACCTCAAAAAAAAAAGAAAAAAAAAAGTGGATAAACACTTCTACCGACGTGGAACATTGGTGGAGACACGGGCATATGAGTCATGACAAAAGAGATAGGATCGGTGAGGGTTGGTAGATAAGGTGACGTTTACAACTGCAACAATCTATGTCTTTTCTCATCAATTCCTTGGCCGATCTACTTCGGCTTCTTTTGGCTTTTTTTGTTTATTGTTTTCCACCTACCTTTTTGTTCAAGGGTGGGGCCACTCTGCCGCCCCACCTTCACCGCTGTACGTACAGTATAATTTTTTTTAAATTTTTAATTATTAAGTAAAAAAATATATTAATATATTTAAAATTATTTTTTAATTATCAAATAAAATAAATTTCACTTAAGTATCATTTTCTTAATTATTAAATAATATTTTTTAAACTTAAACAGTACATTTAGACAGTACATTTGGACCGATTTGGTACCGCTCAGGCGATACGAGGCATTTCTCTTTGTTCAAACGTGTTAATAAGCAGGAGGGGAGTTTATTTATTTATTTATTTTTTTCCTTCTAGAATGCCAAGATTCACGTTACCCCTACATGTAATAAGTCGGCTGGCCTGATCATCCGATTTAAGAATTGTCATTGTTTTGAGGTCAAAAAGCTGGAAACATGCATTTATATTGGTAATTAAAAACATTCAATTTCGTCTTGCCCAGGATGACCCATTTTTATGGCTGTAGGGTCGTCGTGGAAATATGCATGCATGAATGTTGTCTTTGGAGTCAGAAATAATAGAGAAATGTTGCTTTTTCTTTTCTAATTTTGACTTTGGATCATGTAATATGCATCACTCATTTGTCTCATGTATCTATCTATCTATGGTTTCTGATCATGCGCGCATGTAGTTCCACGTACGCTAGCATATGATATTTATCCTTTTCTCGGGACTTTAAAATAAAAAATAAATAGCTATATATGATCTGCCAAAGTAACATGCTTGATCACCACCCTAGCTAGCTTCCTTCAGCGGCTATCCTACAAATATTTCTAAGAAAACTAATTATTAATTAATTAATTCTGCCACCTCATTCTGTATTTGTGCATATTATTTAACAAATATTTACTAATCTTATCCTGAAGCACTTTAACATCAATACTCATGCTGAAGTTAGGTGAACCTCGATCGGTATGAATATTTTATTGAAACTTACAGAGAAAGTGGGTTCATTGTCTACAGACTTCCGGAATTTGAGCTCCGTTCTTCCTTTTGGATGAAACTTGGTTCTGCCTATATTTTATATTAGCGTCCAAAATAATTGCATAGTTGTTAAATATTAAAAGGTTTTCGAACCTCTGATGAGTTCTATTAATCTCGTTACTTGCTAAATCAGACTCCAGATTTGGGACTTTGAGTAGCATTAAATGTTTATTAAAAATTATGAAATTTCTTTTTATGTATCTCTTGGATGAATAAAAAAAAAATATCTAAATTAAATTCTCCCACCTTAAACTCTTAAATCTCGAGTAAATCCCATTTTGTTTAGGTAGCTGCAGGTTAATTCTAGAGTACTGCACATCTCTTACTGGGACTAACGCTGCATTTGTGTAGTCAGATGATTTTAGATGATTTATGTATAATAAAAAAAAATAATGATAAAATATTAAATAATAGTAAAAGTAGTAAAATGTAATGATAAAATAATAAATAATAGTGAAGTGATATGAGGCTAGGTTTGATTGTTGAGGTGATTTCAGATCATAATGAAAAATAATAAAAAAGAAAAAAGAAAAAAAGAAATAGTGAATAATAATAGAATAACAGTATGAGATGA